>NW_006429634.1:2410060-2418550 GCF_000325575.1 Pteropus alecto | reverse complement strand
GAACTCCTACCTGACAAATTCACAGGCAGCTGGAGGCAGACGAGTGTGATGAAGCAGCTGGAGAATCGGGAGCCAGAGGAACTTGCCATCTCCATCCGAACTAAGAGGACATGCACAGGGAGAAACCAGAGAGGGTTGGTGAGCTTGACTTGAGAAAGTGTACAACCTAGGAGGTGGGAAAGGTGGAGGCTGCATACATAGCATGTGTTCTGGATCATGCAGACCATGGTTCAAATCTCAACTTTGCTACTTACATCCATGTAACATTGTGATTTAACCTCTCTGAGACTCTGTTTCTCCATCTTTAAAATGGGTATACTAACCATGCCTCTTTGGGAGATTATTGTGAGGACTGTAGGAGGTAAGTACTTGACATGAAGGTTGGCATCACAGTTAAGTCTATAAATGCCATGAGTGAGGACGATGGTGGAGATAAGATGAGTGAGGACTGAGGGTGAGACACTGAATGTGATATAGAATGCATAGGGAGGAGTCTGGAAGAACTTACACCCAGAACTAACCCAGTAAACACCAGAGTACTGGCCTCTTTTCACATTTAGTGTCCAAGGCCAGGCTTGGAAAGTGCCTGTTACGAGCCAGTCTTCAACCTAAATGTGATCCAATCTCTTCCCTGACAGCCTTTCCATTTTAACTCTTGAGAAACAAAAAATCAAGGCAGTGAGTTCCCTCCATTTCATCATGAAGGCTCTGATCCTACAAACTCAGGGACTGGAGTTAGAAAGATCTGGGTTTAAGTTTCAGCTTATCCATGCACTAGCTCTCTGTGTCCCTGGAAAGACGTATAACATCCGTGGGCCTCCAGGTCTTAATCTACAAAGGGGGAATCATCTTCACAGGTGACTGTGAGAGTTCAAGGAGGAAATGCATGTAAAGCACTTGCCACAAATGTCTGACAGAACAATCATTCAATAAATGTGCTGTTGTTGTTGTCATTATTACTAAACTAAAAGAGGACAGTTATCCCCAAGAAGTGTGGGGCACTGAATACATTAACCACAGCGACACCCTAGAGGATTCCCTACTGTAAACCTCTTTCCCCACCTACTTGACTGCCTGTAATTCCTATAGCAGGAAACAAACCTTTTATGCCAAAATTGAGAAAGAAGTTTAAACGTAAAAACACTTGAAGAAGAGTTAGTGTCTCTTAAATTCTCTCCAAGATTCCAAATCTTTTCCAAAGAGGAGGAGTTTTTTAGAAGTCATCAGATTGGGTCTTGTAATAGGGCAAAGATGGGACTTGGAGGAAGTGGGGCTGTCAAAGACAGTTGGGAGACTGAAGATGGACTTAAGCTTTGAACACATATCTAATTCTGTTTTTCTCGTGGCAAACAGCATACTGGGTTTGTTTTGTTTTGTTTTTATTTTGTTTTGTTTTATCATGATGCACATAACACACTCCTCTAATGCCCCAGTATTGCAAATGGCAGCATAACACTAAGACACAGTGAAGTTAGGATTACAGTTAGGATGGTTTTTTTGTTTTTTTGTTTTTGTTGTTGTCGTTTGCCTCTATCCCACCCACTTTCCTACAGGTTACCAGCTACTCAAAAACTGAACAAGAGAAGTTAGGTAAATGAGCTTATCAATTATCATTGAAGGTGGAAGTAGGCAAAGCCCAGGATCCCCTAAAGTTACCCTAATCCCCAAAACCCTCAGTTAGAAGATGCTGTTGAAACACACCCTGAATAGACATGCTCAGAGTGACACAGAACTCCAAAATGAACCAGGGCCACCTGAAATCAAATAAGAGGAGTTCCCCCCACCCATGGCCCCATCTTCCTAGATTCAGATAGTTGATTAAGTGATCAAGAGGATGAGCTCTAGAATCAGCCTGGGATCAAGCCCTGGCTCCACATTAACTAGCCGTGTGACCTTAAATAGGCGAGTTTATCCCTCCAAGTCTCCTCTCACTCACACATGAGGTTAATGATAGTACCCACCTCATGGATAGGGCTATAGTGAGGATTCATAGATGATAAATGTGAAATGATTTGCACTAGATTCTAATAATAAAAACGAATGAAGTCCTATCACTCTGTCACTCTGTGTAATGAGGGCAATCGAGGTGGCTTTAGGAGAGGAACTCCCTGAAGCACATCACTGAGTTTACTGATTCATGGAAATCGCCATAAAAGCAGACTAGCCCAAGAGAGGATGACATCAGAAATAGGACTTTCACTCTTTAGTCATGAGAGAAATGCAAATTAAGACTGCAGTTAGATATGAGTCATCACACATGTGGGCAAACTGACTATCTTGCCCTTTGCTAAACAACTCTCACAAGGATAATTTAGTAATAATTATCAAACAATTTACAAATATGCAAAAGTTTTAATCCAGTAATTTTAATTCCAGAAAAAAATCCTACAGCAACAAAAATGTGCATAAGGATTTGATGGTGACGATGCTCATGACAAAGTTATTTACAAAAAGGGAAAATTGAAAACAACCTAGAAGTCCATTAAAATGAGAATGATTAACTATCTGTGGTACATTCTTGCAGTGAGATACTATGCAACATTTCATAATCACATGATAGAACAATCTTTAATAGCATTAGGAAATTTTCATTATAAACCAACGATGTTAAAAAGCTATGCATAGTGTGATAGAATTTAGGAAGACGGTGTTTAGAAAAAAGGCGAGAATGTAGATATTAAACAGTGGTTACTTCTGGGAGTGGGGGAAAAAACATTGCAACAGAAGTTCCCTTGATAACGCCAAGCAACTTAAGAGGACCCTGCAGATCTACAAATGATCAGTCTGAAAGCACACAGCAGAGGATCTGGCTAATAGTAAGGGCTAAATAAATGATAACTGTAATAATTAATCACAATGACAATAATACCTAAATGAGAGTCTTTAGACAAAACCCAGCCAACTCTTGTCACTTGTCCCCTTTTGTGCTCATTTCCCATTGCCTCATTTCGTCATTTAAAATGTCTTTGTGAATAAGGAAAAAAAGGGACAATTTCTCCAATGAACCCGAAGATCCTAAGAAAGTCAAAGGAGTTAAAAAGAATGAAGAGAGGGGAGAGGGGAGAGGGTGGAGAACTTACCGCCTTTGGAATCAGGGGCCTTTTGTCTCTCACCGGCAGAGCTGGAGTCTCCAAGCTGGGAACACTCCCTCTATCCATACAGGGAGATCAGGCAGAAGGATCAGGGAGGGCTCTGAAGAAGGGTCTGAGAAAAGTTCATCTTTTATTCTAACTTCCTTAGCCCACAGCCAGGGGCTCCTTCAGTCTGTCTCACAGACTCCCTTCTAGCTGTCCCCATACACTAACGAGCTACGCCCTGCCTGTCTGCCTCTGATAAAGGAACAGAGCAAAGAGGAGCCTCCCTAAAAGTGAGAGAAACTCTGAGTGCCACCAATGTGAGGGATCTTTGCTCCTTGCTTCTTTTCCCTCCCAAGCTAACCACATAGCTATTTCCTTTTTAAATGTTTTGATCCTAAAACACTCGTTCTGAAAAACTTGCTCTCATTTACTTTCCAAATCTGAGTAAAGTTGAAGATTGGTTTCAAAGACACCCACCAATTAGACATCCACTTTAACTCACTACCTTTATCTCCAGCTGCACCCTGACCTGTGCTTTCTGACAAGCAAACTTGCCTACTGTCTCCCAACATGTGGTAAACCCTTTCTTGCTTGCCTTGACGGCTTTCATTATATACATAATTGTATACTTATAACATCTATAATTGTATACTTAACAATGCATTATGTATTTTTGTGTATTTTTGAACCTTATAAAGATGGAGTACATTGTACATAATTCTCCTTGACTTCCTTTTTTTCACTCAACATTACTTTCTGAGTCTAACAAACACCTGTGGTGGCCTGAACCATGTCCCCTCAGCCCCACTCTGTTTCGGGGTAACCGAGACTTGGAGACAAGCTGCCAGCATGCCACTCCAAAAGCCACAGCAGCTCGTTGCTCGTTTGACTCAGGCTCTCTACAGAGCCTGGGAAGACTGTTTGGCCTAAATGGAGCCCAGGAGTTCACGAAAGTTAATGTCCTAGGGGATCAACCTGTGGTCATGTGAGTCAGTGGAAAAAAAATACTCTAGCCTCACACCTTCAGAGGAACAGTTCTAAACTGTATTCTACACAATTCTCAGAGAGTTCCCAGTGGGAATGAGCACAGAGGCCAACAGTCATCAGTAGCTCAATAATGCACATTTTATCGTTTTTTTCTTCCTTTTCTTCTCACTCACCATTTCTGATTCCTGGGATCACCTCCTAAATAAACTTTTGCATGGAAGGACTTGTTTCACACTCTGCTTTGAGTGGAGTACAAATTAAGACACTGAAATGCATCCAAACTGATTCACAGAGCTTCAGTACATTCATTCACTGCTTTGTGGTAGACCATCATATGAATATACCAACAGTTTGTCCATTCCCTCCTTAATAAAAAAATGAGTTGTTTCTGGGCTTTTGCTTTTACAAACAGCTCTGCTATAAACATTCTTGATATATGTTTCCTGGTTCACATGAGCAAGAGTTTCTCTAGGACAGCAGTTCTCAATTTGTGGTCCATGAACTCTTGGAGTCCCTGAGAGCTTTTCAGGAGGCCCCCCTAGTATCACAACATTCATAATAATACTAAGCCATCATTTGCTTTTTTCACTGTGTTGACATTTTCAATGATGCTGCAAAAGCGATAATTTTTAAGGTACACACACCCCTACATACATCATGCCATTACTACACCTATCAAAATTAACAATAATTCCTTGATATTATCTGATATCCAGTCTATATTCATATGTTTTCAATAATATCAAACATGTCTTTTTACACATGGTTTGTTCAAATCCAGATCCAAACAAGCTGCACACATTGCATTTTGTGGTTAAGTTTCTTAAGTGTTTTTATTCCATACTGCCCTTCTTTTAAAAGTTTTCCTTACACCCTTGATTGTTGGTAAAACTGAATAATTTGTCTTGTGCAATGTCCAGATATGGCTGATTGCTTTCTTGTGGTATCATTTAATTTAGATTTCTATCCCTCATATTATCTATAAACTGGAAAGCTAGAGTTAACTGGGTTCAGGTGCACGTACGTCTAAGCTGTGTGACCTGGACGAGAGCCTTCACCTTTCTGCATCTCATTTACCTTTTTGGTAAATTGAGGATAAGAATAGTAACTACCTCACTGGGTTGGTGTAAGGAAAAAATTAGTTACAACATATAAGATACTTAGAACAGTGGAAGACACCCAATAAATCGTACCTATTATTATCTGAGGAAAACCTCCAGCTTGGAAGCCAGAGACCAAAATAAACAACAGAGACAACATAATAAGTGGAAGTAAAGACAGAAAATTAAAATTGACATCTACAGAAATATGAAATAAGATAAGATCCCGAATCCACAACACAAAAGCAAGAGGTTACCAAAAGGAAAATCAGGGTACAGGAAAACTCTTTACAATTTAAATTTTATAGCAGAAATTTAAAAATTCGATAGAAGAACTAGAGGATAAAGAACTGGAGATAAAGGAAAATTGCTTGTAAAGTAGAATAAACAAAACCAAGAGATGGAAAATGAGAGGGAAAGGTTTTTTAAAAACAAAGAAATCCATCACGGAGAAAGTTTCCCAGAATTAAAGACTATACATTTCCTAATTGAAAGAGACCACTGAGTGCCTAGTGCATTAAATGAAAAAGTCTTACCAGGATATATCATTATGAAGGTTCAGAACACCAAGGATGAAGGAAAAATATATAGACTAAAAGCTTCCAGAAAGAAATGAACAAACAAAAATCCCATAGAAAGTAAGAGAAATCAGAATAAATTTGACCTCTTAAGAGTCTAGCCACATGAGAAGCTAGATAACATGGAAAAATGCTTTTAAAATTCTGAGGAAAAATGATTTCCAATCTAGAAACATGTTTTCCAATCTAGAAACCCCACCAATCAAGTATGAAGGTAAAATAAAGCCATTTTTACACAAGCAAGGTTTCCAAATTTTACCTCCTATGAACCACTTCTGGGGAAGTTACTGGAGAATGTGCTCCTTCAAAATGAGAGAATAAATGACAAAAAGGAAGATTCAGGAGACAGAGGATTTAGCACAAGAGAAAAGAATGTGGTTAGAGGAAGTCCAAGGATAACGGTTGGAGGGAGAGAAGGGTGACCTAAGGATGTTTCCAAGAAAAAAAGACATTGAAAGATCACTGGATTCATGTGATCACCAGAGATGTTTTACAATCCTGATAGAGAGTGTGTGGAAGAATTAACAATAGATGCACAAGTAATTAAGCAAATGAAAAAAATAGGCAATATTTGACTCTAGAAAAAAAAAGAGCTGCTCAATAAAGTGAATGTAGTCTTAATATATGATATACACTTTAACTGTAAACAGTTCTATACTTACTTTAACATAAGTTCTGACTCAACCAACCAGGGAATTTTGCAGACTGGCCAAGAGTCTATTGATGGTTACAAAAGAGAGAGAGAGAGGGATCATAAACTGCTGCGGCACTTACTAGGAGGAGACTTTCACTCCATCCTGGATTGAGCCTTCACCTTCCTGATAAAGAATCCTAAACCAGTATCTTCACATCTGTGCCTTTTTGGAGCCCATATTACTGGACGACTCTACTCACCTATTGCCACCTGTAAGTGTAAAGTAACACACACTTTCTCTCCCTCCCCACCCCAAACACTTCTAATTTATCTCCTTCTTCATCCTTTTCCAAGCCAACTCATCGTACCTTCACTTTTATCAGTGGCTCCACTATTTTTCCAGTCTTCCAGTTTGGCTTTTCCACTCCTTCCTACCCTATACCCAATCTGCTTAGTTGGCTTTGTCTCCAGCTATAATCTAATCCAGAGCTTATATGAACTTTATAAACTGTACAACAACACAAATGTAAAATACCACTATTATGCCAAGATTTCTGAAATAGATTCTGGCTTGGTTACTTTTGTTATTAACAATAATAATTCAATTAATATTTGTATAGACTTTAAAAAAGTATTTATTATACATTATTTTGATTGAAAGAAGAAAGTATAAATCTTGCTAAAGTATAAATGTTCATTGTAGAAATTTTGGAAAATACAGAAAAGCACAAAGAAGATAAAAATAACTTCTACTCTTAATCAGGATTTACATTTTGGTGTGTTTTCATGCAGCCTCTTTGCATGTAAAAATAAAACAAATATTGTGATTATGTTGTATTATGTCAATAAATATTCTATGTCATTTTAATGATTGCATAGAATTCCATTATAGCTATCCAATAATTTAAACAACCCCTATTATAAATATTTTGGTAGTTTCCAGTTTTCTTTTTACCCTCATTAGAAAATGTTTCCAGTTTTTTTACTCTGATTAATTAGGATAACTTAGAAGTGGAGTTGCTGAGTCAACGGTTATGCTCCCCTCCCCCCTTTTTTTTAGTTATATACAGGGACAGTGGTATTAACTATATTCACATTGTTGTATAACGTATCTAGCATTCTACTTTCTAAGAGTTTGAATATTTTAGATATCTCATAAAAATGAAATCATGTAATATGTGTCTTTTTGTGGGGTTGCACTCATTTTTAAGGCTTTGATATGTAGTGCTAAACTGACTCCCAAGAAGGTTGTAATGATTTACACTTTGAAAGTGTATGAGTGTCCACCTGGGTACACCCTCATTGTTTACTTGGCATTCATTATTTGTTTCAATTCTTACTAAATCTTTAGAGGAACAAAAGTTGTGGGCCTGAACATGTTTTCCTTTGGATAGGCCATTGCCCTATCCTGAATCCTGGCTGAAATATTTGCTGCGGCACTTACCAGTTGTGTGACCTTGGACAAATCACAACTGCTCAGTGCCTCTGTTTCTCTATCTGTAAAATGGGGATAATAATGGTATATTATTATACATGTACATTATTATACGTACTTATTAAGAGGAATACATGAGATAATAAATATAAAGCTCTAAGAATAGTTATCTGGATCATAAAAAGCCCAGAAGAGAGGTGGCTATTATTGTTGTTATCATTAGACTGAACAGGATTTCTGTTGTCAAAGCATTTAGTCACTATTTTCTTCAATTTTGCTAATCTAATAAATTAAAAACGTCAGCCACTTATTTTTATACGTAAAATTTTTGTAAATAATTGTAAAATTGTAATTGTAAAAATAATTGTTAATATTATTGATTAGCAGTGAACTTGAACGTTCCTCTACATCTATATTGGCTATTTATAGTTGTCACGACTTCTTTTTTCAAAGCACTGTGGTAAACAGGCTCTCGCTTGATCTTCCTAATAAACTTAGAAATCAAGACAGCAATCACCATTCTCACTTTAGAACTAAGAAACTGAGGCTCAGAAAGTTACAATTCTAGTCTCAGGTTTCAAATATCACCCTTCAAAGCCTAGCAGCTGTCTCAAAAAATATTCCGGGTAAAAGATTTTCTTAAACCACTCCGCCCCAGTCCCAGCTCCAGCCCCAGCGC
>NW_006429634.1:2401028-2409668 GCF_000325575.1 Pteropus alecto | reverse complement strand
AGGCGGGCGGTGAGGTGGCGGCCTGGTCCCGCACGGATGGCTGAGGGCAGCGGCCCTGCGGGCGAGACTGGGATGTAACTGTCCGGCAGGGCATTGATGGGAAATCCCTAGCCTATAGGCCAGAGACGGCGCGAGGCTCAGGCCTTCCCGATGTCCCACTGCGAGACTCGGCTGGCTTGTCCCTTTGGACCTCGGTGTCTCATAATTAAAACAGCCCCACCTTGGGTACGGCACTCTCCGATGTATGAAAAGCTTTCACCTGGGTCTTCTCATTTGGTCCTCACACAGCAGCTTTTGGAAGGAGACCAGGGAATGAATTATTGTGTCATTTTGCAGACAAAAAACTAAGACTCAGAGTGGAACGCCCAGTGAGGTCGTGGCAATGGGACTTAGGTCTTACTCCTCCAAATGTAGCGCCCTTTCTACCGGGCCACTCTGCCTCACCTGTTAAAGGAAGGGGATTAGTTAGGCGAGCGACTGACAGTTTTTTCTTTTCTTCCTCTTTTCCTTCTTTTCCCCTTCCCCATCGTCTTCCCCTTCTTCTTCTTTCCTTTCCCTCTTTCTATCCAGATCAGAGCTGACTAAGAAGTATTCAGAAGCCAAGTCATGGATCCACCTGCACGTAAAGAAAAATCCAAAATCAAAGAACCTGTCAGCAGAGTTGAGAAGGCCAAGCAGAAATCAGCCCAGCAGGAGCTGAAGCAAAGACAGAGAGCAGAGGTGAGACTGAGGAGTGGGCCTGTATACCTGGAGTCTGCTGGAGACAATGGCAGAACAGAGAAATAGCAGAACTGTGGGGAGTCCTACCTGCATCCAGGCAAAACAGGTGTCCTCTAAAACAGGTTTAGAGAAGAGATTGTTGAGGTCCAGAATGGTGAAGTGACAGACAGCCCAGAGTCACATGCCAAGTTAGTGTCAGAACCCCAACCAGTCGCAGTTCTCCAGAAGACTCCTGGCACGGAGCTTTTGTGGTAGGGACCTGAGGGAAGGAAGAAAGGAGAAAGAGAAGGGACGTGCTAGGGAGCGATCAGAGTAAGAGAAAGCAAGTGTCAGACACTGCAGCTCAGATGTTCTTTCTGGATTTGGCCCGCAGAGTAGCTGCTCATAACCAGAAAGGGGGGGCCCAAGCTTTGCACCTACCAATGTGTCCTTTATTCAATCAACACTTACCAATCAACAATTACCATCAATTTGTGAATAAAAAGCCTAAACTGTTTACACTGCCTAGGTTGAACCACATCAAACATGAGTATTTTTTTTTAGTATTTAATATCAGGGAAAAGCTTGCTGCACTCTTCTATTTGTTTTGTTCATTTTTTTTTTTTTTGAGAAATTTAAAAATACACAAAAATAAAATAATATAACAAACACTTGGGTGCTCAGCACCCCAGAATGGTAGTGGTTAACATTTTGTCATATTTGCCAAAAGGAGACTTTTTAAAGTAAGAGAAATTAAAATTGCATATAAATTTGAAGTCCTCTTTGTCTATTTCCTGTCTTATACTCTTTTTTCCCTCCCCATGGGCAACCACTATTTTAAAAAATACTTTTACATTCAAATATATTAATAGATATCCTTGAACAATATACAGTATTCTTGGCATATAAAATTCTACATTAATAAAATTCCATGTTTTATTTTACATTATGTTTACACTTTTTTAGAACTATTCATGTTAATATAAAAATTTAGTTTATTTCTCATCATCGCTCACAGTAGTATATTTTATGAAACCACTTGAGTGTATTTACCCATTCCTCCAGTGATGGACATTTAAATTATTTATCTTTTTTTTTTTTTTTTTTTTTTTGCTATTACAAGCATTGCTGTAGCGAAAAACTTTTAGATATCTCCTTTGGCACCTGTGCTACAATTTCTGTAGGGCGTGTAGAACTAGAACTACTGGGTACATTTCAGTTTTACTGGATATTGCCGAATTGCTTCCAAAGAGATTGTACAAGTTTGTTTTTGCATTAGCAGTGTAAGAGTTCTCATTGCTCACGTCTTTTCCAGCACTTTACAGTGGCAGGCTTTAAATTTTCATTAATCTGATCCATTCATTAAACAACTGTTGAATGCTGTTATGTGTCAGGCACTGTTGTAGGACTTGAGATGGATGATGGGACAAGGCAGAGGAGAGTCCTGCCTGTGAATCTTGCATTCAGTGCAGGAGGCAGACAGTAAACATAGTAAGTAAATTTAATAGTGTGTTCGAAGTTAATCTATAAACTGAAATCTACCTTTGGATTAAGGTAGGCCGTCTGAGAGCTGGGGACCTATACTCTAACGGACTGTTGTTCTCCTTTCCTTTACCGCCCCACCTGGGTCAAGGCTCCCTGATGACTTTACTGTATTGTGCTTTGGTGAACTATTTGAGGGGTGCTATAAGAAACAGCTCTCAGAAACTGTCATTTATGCATACTGTAGGGATAGATGTTGTTGAAGACATTGTTCATATCCTTACTGACACCCTTCTGGTGAGGTTCCACAGGGTAGATTCGTCTGACTTCAAATCCCAGCTCCTCCGTAAATCTCAGTTCTTCCTGTGTGACCTCAGACAAGATACTTATCCTCTCTGAACCTTAGGTCCTCAGTTCCTCCATGATAAAATGAGGATGATGTCTACCTCACAAGATTGTTATAAGGAATGGAAATGTTATATGCAAAACACTTAGCACAGTGCCTGGCATGGAGAGAACACTCAGTAAATGGCAGCAGTTGTTGTCAGGGATCATTGTGCGTTAAGCAGTCGGCTCATTTTGAGTGTGTGGACTCTGAGTCGAACAACTGATTGTGTTTATGTTGACTCGCTGAAATGTAATATTGGATTTGCGCTCTAGCAGCAGCTGGCAGTAGCCAAGCTCTTCATATATGCCAGGCATGGGCCAGACTGCACATGCATGACGTCATGTAGTCCTCACATCAGGGCATATTGTGGTTACTCAGGTATTATTGTCACTTCCATTTCAACCTTGGTAAATCCTTCCTGCAGTAAGGTAGGGAGATATCGAATACATGACTTTATGAGGTAGAAGGTATTCTTTTCATTTTAAAGTGAAGTGATGTGACCAGAATCCCTGGTTAATGAGGGATCGAGGGACAGGGCTGCCATCTAAACAGATCTTCTGACCTTCCTCTCCTGCTTTTTGTTTTTCCCTATATAGCTGCCTTGCTGTTTTCTTTATTTATGTTGCATGGAATGTAATTTCCTAAGATAGAAATGTGACAAGACCCCTTGGGGGGAGGAAGAGACACAGTTTCCATTAGGTTCTTCAAGGATGCCACATTCCAGAAAGTTAGATGTGAATGAGAGCTATGAGGGTGAATGGAAGCAAAAGGCACAGTTGGCAGTTGAAGCAGCATTTGGACACTGTTGGTGACCCTTTCCTTCTTGAAAGTCTTTTGTTCCTTGGTTCGGACCTCCTGACCTGTTTTGAGTCTCTTTTTTCTCTGCTTACTTTATTTTTCTCTTTCTCCTACCATTATATGGTGGTCTCCAAGAAGCTGTTTAATATCCCTCTCAGTCTCTAGCACAGTAATGTGCAGAATGCAAATGCTCATTAATGCAAGAATGAATGAAGCAAAGGTTTAAAAAAACATAATACACACACACACACACACACACACATATAATGTGTGTGTGCAGCTTAAAGAAGATGAGTAAAACAAACACCTTTGTACCTACCCTCAAACTACAGAAATCGAACCTGACCAATCACTTAGAAGTTCCTTGGGCCCCACTCTGGTCATGTCCCCAACCCTTCCCACTAGTAGTACTTCATTCCTTAATTTGGTGCTAATCACTCCCTCTCTGTTCTATATTGATTTACAACTTCCGTATGTACTCTTAAATAATATTTTGTAGTGTAACAACATATTGTCTAGTTTTGCATGTTTCAGAACTTTACATATTATAGTCTGTGATTGGCTCTCTTCATTCAGCATCTTTTTTGAAACTATTCAAATTTATTTATTTTTATTGTGGTAACTATAACATAAAACAACCATTTTAACCATCTGTATTGTTTCCTTAAGAATCATTTGTGGTTGTAACTTTTCATCACTGTGGAATTCCATTTTCCTTAGAGATTATAGGATCTTACCACAATAAAAAAATTGTAGAAAGAAAAAAGATTATAGGATCATTCAAGCTTACCATTCTAGTCAGTTTTTATCATTTTGATTTCTAGAAATTTACTTCATTACGTTTTCAAACTTATTGACACAAAGTTCATAATGCGTTGTAATCTCCATTATATCAGTAATTATTTTTTCTTTTTAATTTTAATAATATTTGTGTGTGTCTGCTCCCTTTTTTATCTGGATCATTCATGTCAGAGATTTGCAGAGTTTGCTTTGGTATTTTCAAAGAACCATCTTGCAGTTTGGGTGATCCTGTATTATACACTTGGTTGCTTTTTTATTAATTTCTACTCTTATTTTGTATTTTCTGTGTGTCTCACTTCTCAGTTGCTTTTTTTTTCCCCTCTTTAATTCCACCCCCCGCCCCACCACCACTCTTCCACCCCTGACCTATGGATGTTGCCGTTTCCCCTTAAGAACTGGATCTCTGAAGGTGGGGCGTCTCCTCCCACACGCTTGCCCTTGCCTGAGTTATGGTCCGCGGCTCCACCTGGGGCTGGAACCCAGGACCTTCTGCGTGTGCTAACCACTACATTATGGAGCCACCCCCTCAGTTTTTTTTATTCCCCTTTCTTGTCTTCTTTTTAATCAGTTATTTTTCCTGTACACAAACATGCCTCTTCATTTTTTCATTCTACAAATTGGGAAGTTTTATGATTTTTATGTTCTTTAGTGAACAGATTGATACTAGAAGAATTTTTTTAAAAAAGGTGAGGAATAAGGTAGATCACCAGACTTTACCTTAGAATGCCCCTTGCCGTTTTCATTCCACCCCAAGGTCTGCCCTAGGTCCTCTTCCTACTTCCCCCCCAATCCCCTGCCTCCCCCACGCACACATTGTTGCAATAGATGCTTCCTGAGTAGCCTATAATCCCTCCTCCCCCCACTCCATCCCTCACATGATCTCTGGTTATCTTTCCCAAAGCCGGGGTATAATCAAGTTGCTCCCCTGCACACGTCTTTGCTGGCAGGCTCTCCAGAGTTGGCCAGATAAAGTTCAGATTCCTTGGCATGGCATTTAAGGCCTAACATACTACTTTTCTTGCTTTCTCCATCTCCCCAAACCCCACTCTATAATAACCTTTATATAGGCATATTTAAAGTTTCCAGAACTAATCCTGTACTTTCCATTATATTTATTTAATCATAATATCCCTTCTTCCTCCCACCCCCCATCACGCATCAAGTCCCTTCCCAATCTCTACCTGTTTAAATCCTACTGATCCTTTAAAAGCCAAATTAAGTCACCTGCTTCCCTGCTTCTCTCTTGATTCCCCAAATGGAATTAATACCTACTTCTCCTGTTCCCTTATCACTATCCCTGCATTACTGGTGCAGTTCTGGCGTTTTCCAATGACACAGCCTATTATGTCTCAAGATAAGTTAAACAGCCACCTCCCTTCCTGACACCTCTTTTTCTCCCATTCAGATCTATGCCCTCAACAGAGTCATGACAGAACTGGAGCAGCAGCAGTTTGATGAGTTTTGTAAACAGATGCAGCCTCCTGGAGAGTGAGCCGCCCCATGTTCTGGGACCCTGGAGGCTTTTTCTGTGAGCTCATTACTGGTTTTAAGCTGAAATGGCCCATTTGGAGCCTTCCAGAACTAGACAAGAAGACATTTTTGTTATTCCTAAAACTGGATAAATCTGAACAACTCTATGTAACTTCTGTTACACTGGTTCTTCCAATCTGAATTAGCTAAATGCTTACTGAAGAGACTTGTTTTATTCTTCTAAGACAGTGTCCTTTTTTTTTTAACCTTTTTCTATTGTTTGAGAAAAATCAGTGTCTCTTGTGAAACTGCAAATCTCCAAAAATGCAAATAAAATACTAATAAAATGTGTGTTTATTCATACTTTAGTTTGGGGGTACCTAGCCATAGAAAATGGAGTCAGAAAGAATATACTACGAAAGAAAAGTGGAGGTGAGCAGAGGGAAGCCTTGGAGAGGAGTGGAGAGGGAAGAGGAGAAAGAACATGACTATTTCCAGGTCTCCTTCCTCCTGGGGCTGAAACTCTGCAGCCCTTCCTGATCCTCCATTTTTAGCCACACAGGTGTAAATCTGTGCCCTTTTACTCCCAGATGATCCACTATGCAGGGTCAGAGGCTGGAAGCAAGGATCTTCTCACCTCATGAATGTGGACAGCTAGCAGCAGGCCTGCACCAACAGGGAGGGGAGGTGCTTATGCATTTCCATTTTGGGGTGACTTTATCAGGCCTAGAAACAGGTTTATGATGGGATTATTCAAAGTGGAATGTCTGAGCTCAAGGGTATTTGTAAGTTTCTTAACCACATTATAGTAAACTTGTATATAGTTTACTACAACATACAATTCATTCATCTCCAAAGTAAACATTTTTGAGTGCCAGGTGCTATGGCAGGCGACCCAAATCCAAAAGCATGAACTGAAAACTTAAAATTGAGTGGAACACGGACATAATCATCTAACAAAAAATAAAAATGACAGAGATGAACAGAGGGCAGTGGGGAAGGGGAGAGGGCTGTCTGCTCCTGCAGAGCCCAATCAGAGCTGTGTGGGCTTCTTTGGATTTTTATTTGTAAATCCTAATTTTAGATTTAACATATATTTGCCGCATACATTCAAGAAGTTGGACCTGAGGTAAAAGGTGCTCTGGTGCCCTAGCTGAAGAAGGGGGACCAGCCAACAATTCTTAGCATACCATCTGGAGGGAGAAAGTCGAGGCAGTGCTCGGCTTCGTTGCTTTCGGTGGAGCTACGTTTTTCTGAGGGTTCCATACAATTTTTTAGGGTTCCATACAATTCTGTTTGTTTCTACTTGCCTTTGATTTTAGAACATGGAATGGTATTTGAATATCTAGAGCTTAGTATTTTAGAGCTTAGGAAAAAAACACATAATGAGGTTCTGAAAATTAAATGATGCCCTCAAGCTGCTAATATGTCTAATCTCTAAATGAAGCAAAAGGCAGAAGCTTTGTTGAAATGTAGAATTTTAAGTTACAAAATCCTGCGTACATTCAAGTTGGACAAAGTGACTGTCCTGTGATTTAGCTCTGCTCTGTGGAGCCAGAGTGTTAGTTCATTGCAGCATTACTTACAATAGCCAAGATATGGAAGCAACCTAAGTGTCCATCGATAGATGATTGGATAAAGAAGTGGTACATATATACAGTGGAAGATTAGTCAGCCATAACAAAGACTGAAATCTTACCATTTGCAACAACATGGATAGACCTAGAGGGTATTATGCTAAATGGAATAAGCCAAAGAAAGACAAATACCGTATGACTTCACTTATATGCGAAATCTAAAAAACAAACCAACAAAACAGAAACAAACTCATAGATACAGAAAACAAACTGATGGTTGCCAGATGGGAGTGGGGTTAGGGGGGCCTGGTGATAAAGGTGAAAGGATTAAGAAGTACAAATTGGCAATTAGAAAATAGGCGTGGAGATGTACAGTACAGCATAAGGAATATAGTCAATAATTATAATAACTATACGTATGGTGTCCAGCGGGCACTAGACTTCTTAGAGGGGTCACATTGTAAGTTACATAAATGTCTAACCACTATGCTGTACACCTGAAACTAACATAATATTGAATGTCAACTGTAATTGAAAAAAATTCTTTAAATTTGTAAAAAAAAAAAAAGAAATGCTTTAGTGAGCCAAGCCCCATCCCGCCAGTGGAGTAATTATGACCAGGCGGAGCAGAGGCAGAGGCTATACCAAGTCTGAAGGACTTCACTCCTTTCCAAGGGACTAACAGTGCACAAGGTCACCCGCCCCGCTCCCGTAATAGAGCTGGAACTCAAACCTGGCTCATATTTAGGTTGGAAAAAAAATCTTTTCATATGACATACGCAACTGTTGTGCTCAAGGGATTCAGATCCCTGAATTAAAGGGAAGAAGTGACGGCAGCTGGCCCTACTGTGGGTTGTTCCGGTTCAAAGCAACATGTATCTACCACATGCACGACACAGAAACGAGAAAAGATTTAGTGAGAATAAGGCAAGATTTGCCCAACAAGCTGGCGCAAACTCCATAGAGGCCAGTGGGAGTGGGTAGAACTGTTTAGTTTTTTTGATGCTGTAGCCTAAAACATGCTGCCTTGCCCCACAGAGCGTCTGGAAAGAAGATGTACGAGAGTGACCACATCAGGTAGTAAAAAGCTGTTAGTGAGAATGGAGACAAAAGCAACGTGATGACACCTGGAAGAAGACAAAAGGCAAACACTCAGTTTTAACAAAGCTGTCTTACGTGTATTTCCCATCCTATACTCTCCCATTCCTACTTACCTCCCAGATAAACCATTTTTTTCCAGCTCTCGGACTCCAGGATTTCATCATGTGGGTAGTAGCTTTGGTCTATCATGAATAGAATCATGAGTGAAGCCATGCAAGAGAGAATGAACGGGTTGCCTTTGGTCAGAAGGGAGGTGGAGGCCAAAACACTGGAAGCATAGGAGCAGGGTAGACCCTTATATGTGAAGGGAATGCGCTAGGGAAA
>NW_006429634.1:2391482-2400989 GCF_000325575.1 Pteropus alecto | reverse complement strand
TAGCTGCCTCCCACTGCTCTAAAAGTATGCAGATGAAGCAAGCCTCTTTCTCTTTGGGTTTTCCCAGTCCCACTCTCCCAATCCCCTTAATCCCAGAACAGTGGCAGGCTGTAAAGAATTTAGTTATTCACAAGGATGATGTGTGGGCTTTGCACTGGATCCCCAAGGTTAAAGCAGGCAGCTAGGACCAGGTGTGCACCCTGGCCCCTAGGAAACTTCTGTGGAAAGGTCCTTTGAGATCTTCTAGTCTGCATCTGCACTCCCTTGCGTTGGGATCTTAGGCAATTGTCCTCACCAGAGCTCATTCTCCCCATTTACTTTCAGAAACTGGAGTATGACCTTCAGTTATAGAGTCTTAATCCACGTGCTCCATCCAAAGGTCATACAGCGAGAAAAAGGCATAGCTGCCCCAAAAAACCGAGGGCCCCTACCCTCCAAGACCAGGGCTCTCCCAGGGCAGCCTGCAGCCTCTAGTGAGTCTGGGACACAGGAGAAGGAAGAAAGAGGGATTTTACTGCACTCTGGCATCCAGCAGCTTCTCCCACTTTGCGGTTCCCCACCTCAGCCACAAGGGTGGGTTCCACTTACCAGTTGAATAAAAACATAGGCGGAAAGAAGCAGCTAACACATAGATGATGGCCAGGAACCCGTTCAGAGGCCCTTCCACGCCTAGAAGCAGAGCTGAGGCCAGTCCAAAGGTGGTGAAGACAGCCAAGTCATTCAGCTCAACTCCTGCTCCAGAAGGCCAAGGTTAGAAGAACTTACACTTATATGTCTTGTACGTTAGTCCCTTCTGTGGGGAGCTGGAATGGTGACAAGCAGGGTCTGAGGTCCCAGAGGGCAACAGCTACCTAGAGTGATCTATAGATCAAAAACTGAGATCTCCTTCAAGCTCTGCCTCAGACTGACCATGTGGCCTTAGACAAGTCTTTCCCTGTCCAGGTCCTAGTTTCCCCATCCTTTCACGTACAAGGAATGGTCTACAACTGGATATAAATTGATAAACTATGGAATGTTTTTCAAGCAAACTCTTATGCTGAAATAATTTGTTGTATTTTAAACCAGCTGCTCTGCTTGGAGTAATTTTTCATTTCCCCTCCCCCCACCCTATCCCCACCACCACGACCAGCATTCCCGTTCCCAATTCCTGACTGAGCACTGAACAGGGAGGCAGAACAGACAAGGAAACTGAAAGCCAGAACAAGAATGGCCAGAGATCAATAAATGAGCCTGCAGAGGAGTTAGGTCTAGGTTGAAGGGCTCCCAACTCCTGCTCTAAGCCTGCTTCTGCTGTGCTTGAGGGGTGTGAACAGGTGACTGATGAAGGCCTGTTGAAGTTAGGAGATGGAGGAGCTGTCCCGACATGCATATTTCGGGTCAGGGATTAGGAGTCTGACTCCTGGACTCACCCAGTTTGGAACAGATGTGGAAGTGTCTGGTCATCCCTCTAATCGCCATGTCTAATAGGAAGCTGATAAGAAGCATCCAGGAGGCACAGTGGGATTTCCTAAAGTGTAGGCCAGTAGGCCCAAATGGGACAGCTTTCAGCCTCCACCAGACAACCACTCCACATACCTCCAATGCACCAGTATACTTCCTACCCTCTGAAACTAACACATTTCTGCTAGATCCCCACACTTACATCCTTTCTGATATACACTGCTTTACATAGCACACACACACACACACTCACACACACACACAGACACACACACACACACACCCCTACATCCTATCCATACTCTTAACCCATAGTTTTAATGGGGTACCCCAAACCCCCTAAGTAATCACAAAGATCCCTTCCAACTCTAAATTCCAGGCATATTCAATGGCACAGGGGTCCTAGGTTCTAGCCCAGCCTCTGCGGCCATCTTACTGTGAATTCTCGGATAAATAACTTCCTCCTTCTCTAGGCTGCTCTTCCTCTATCTGTAAAATGAGGAGTTTGTGCCAAATGATTTCTTTAATCAACATAGGCCTATTCAGAATATCTATTTCTCCTACTGTGAGATTCGATAGTTTAAGTCTTTTAGGGAATTGGTCATTTCATCTAGGCTATCAAATTTATGGGCATAGAGTTATTCATAATATTCCTTTATTATACTTTAAATGTCCATGGGATCGGTAGAAACGGCTCCTCTTTCATTTCTGATATTTCTTCCCAGTCTGCAGCTTGTCTTCTAATTCTCTTGATGCTGTCTGAACAGATTTCTCTTCTAATATGTGCATTTAATGCTATAAATTTCCCTTTAAGTACTGCTTTTACTGCATCTCACAAATTTTGGTAAGTTGAATTTTCATTTTCTTTTAGTTAAAAAAATTTTTAAATTTCTCTTGAGACTTCATCTTTTATCCATATATTATTTAGAAGTGTGTTGTTTAGCCTCCATGTATTTTGGGATTTTCTAGTTATCTTTCTGTTATTGACTTCTTAATTCCATGTGGTCTAAGAGCATACTTTATACAATTTCTATTCTTTTAAATTTGTTAAGGTGTGTCTTATAGCCCAGAATGTGGTCTTTCTTACTGAGTTTGAGAAAAATGTATATTCTGCTACTGTCGGATGAAATAGTCTATAAATATTAATTAGATCCAGTTGATTGATGGGGCTGGGCCATTCAGTTCAACTATATCCTTACTGATTTTCTGTCTGCTGGCTCTGTCAATTATTGATAGAGGGATGTTGAAATATTCAACGATGATAGTAGATTCATTAATTTCTCCTCACAGTTCTATCAGTTTTTGTCTCATGTATTTTGATGTTGTAAATGAGCCTCCAAGAGCTCTTTCAGACCCTATATTCGAGGATTCTATGCTTCTGTCCAGCACATGCTCCCAGACTCCTCTGAAAGCAGCCAACACAGTCTCAGGCAAACCTGCCCTGGGAGGCCATTCCCAAGTCTACACTCCAACTGCAATGCTTAGGTGGGCTCGCAGAAGCAGACAGAGAGCTGGCTACAGACATCAGCTGTCCCCAAACAACCTCAGTATTTCCTTTGCTTAGACCGATAACTCTGTGTTTAAAGGGATCTGGGCCCACCATTGTGGCATAAAAAGCACAATCCCAGAAGATTAGGCAGAACTAAGAAGATAAAGATTTTCTGCTGCAGGTATGCCCGACTTAAATAGATTCCAAAAGCCTGGTTTTAGAGAATCATAAAATTTTCAAACTAGGAGGGAACTTAAACATCATCAGGTAAACTCATTTTATGGGTAAGAAAGAGATCCAGAGAAGTCGCCTGCTTATGGTTATAGAGATTCAAACAGATTAGGAGGATGTTACTTGCATTATTAAGAATTTATCTATAAAGAGCTGGTTTGCCAAGGCATTGAATATGATTCAATTTATAGAAATATAATTAGTTTACAACTTTGGGGGACCCATATACATGTCTCAGATTTTCCAGAATAGTGCTAATTTTAAATAATCCACCAGATCATATGTTCTAATTTAAGAATCAAAAAATTTGAATGGTATCCTGTCTCCTCAAGGATTGTATAAAAGCTACCAGATAAGAATCTCTTGGTTTTTATCATAAGAATCATTCTGGACTGCCATAGCTGGAAGGAATTATAGAGATCATAGTATGAACTCCTTGTTTTAAAGATGGAGAAATTAAAACTTAGATATAACCTAGCCAAGGTCACATACCAGGTTGGTAGTAGAACTCAGGCTAGAACCTTGGCCCCTTGACTCCCAACCCACTACACTATACTTTCTCCTGCCCGCAGTTGATCCCATGCCTCAGTGCCAGGCTCTCTCCTTCCCTTACGCCTTTGGCTCCAGCTCTTGGCTGAGACCTTGCTGGGCTCCAGACTTACTCGCAGAAGTTGCAGAAGATGGAGAAGAGCCCCAGGATCATGTTGGCCAGGGACAAGGCATTGGTAACATCCTTCCAGGAAAATTCATTCATCTGGAGGTGACTCCGGTTGTTGGTTGGAAAGAAACTGGAATGCTGACCTGGGGCCCAGGGGAGGGGGGCAAGGGGTTCCCAAGGTCAAAGAGTCTCAAAAGAGGCTTCCAAGGACCAGGTAGCTCCTGTTCCCCTAGACCTCATCCCAGAACTGTACCCTCCCAACATTGTTTCATTGGCCATAATGAGGCAGATAGGAGGTAGATAGAGGAGACCAGGTGGTAAAGGCAAAGGTCCAAAGCTGAGTGTCTTGAGAAAGTCCAATAGCAAAGTGAGTGAACCAGCACAACCACAGTTCACACCCCTCTCTGACTGTACCCTATACCCTATAGACCTCCCTCCAGCCCATATGTTGACCTTTCTGGCACCCCCATGGCCCAAGGTAAAAGGGATATGGACCCCTCCCCCTTCTGAGAGACAAACCTTTTGTCATAGAGCCCTTTATCATAGATGAGACCTTTTTTTTTTTTTTTTTTAAATTACAAAGCTACTTCCAATACTTTGGGTTGAGCCCCACAGGAATGTAAAACCCTGGGAATGGGTAATGCCTTGACCTCAGGAAGTGGCCCAGGGGAAGAGGGGTTACCTGAGATGAGGGAAGCACAAAAGGGATCCACTGCACACTCAAGCTCCTTTGTTCGGCAGGCCATGCTTACTCCTTCAGAAGGGCAGGACTGTGGCCGAGGTGCCCCAAGCTCTTGGTTCCGATAGGCCCCAATCAGACCAGCAGTCTGAGCTCCAACATGGGAAGGGAGAGATGAGAAACAAACAAACAAACAAATGAATGTGTCCAGCACAAAATAGTTCACAAGGCACTTTTCATTGTGTGCTCTCTTCTGATCCTGACGACTTCAGAATATGGTGCTATAAATTCTCCCCATTTTATGAATGAAGAAACTGAGGTTCAGAGAAATGGAGATATTGGCTCCAAGTCACCTACTAGGTAAGTAGAACCTAATGCCACTGGGGGCATAGATCTCAGCAGGTTTGTGGGGTAGGGACAAAAGGGGAGTTCCGTGGGCCAGCCCTGCTGGGCAGCTACAGCCTCCTCATCCCTCCTAGTCTCTCAGGGAAGCAGGGAATCAGCTGGCCCTGCCCATTTTCACAGCCTGTCTCTCTCTATGTTTACTCTAGAGACAAACCTACGTACTCCTTGCACATGCACTGATTGTGAAACCAAGTTTCTTTTGGAGAAAAAGCCCCAGAGCTCTTTGAAACAGGGGAAGCCACACTGGTTTGATGTAAACACACTACCCACAAATAATAATCCTACACTTGAGTAAAAATATACAAGTTCCAAGGTGTTTTCAGGTCTGTCTCCTCATTTAATTCTCACTTATTTTAGAAGCGAGGAAGCTGAGATGCTGTCTCCACTCAGTCCCTCTTTACAGCCCCAATTCATTCTGGTCCAGGCGAGAGCTAAGACAAATCACATCCTTTCCCATAAACCTTGCTGCCAAGATGTCAGAGGCTGGGAAGGGCTGGACTTGAAGTGTGGGACTGGGAGTTTATCAGTGTAGTGCCATGCGCTTACTGCTCCCACAGGCCAGCCTCATTTGCCAAGGGTGTCCATGGTCACATCGCCAAAACCATTGGGACTCCCAAGACTTTGTCATGCCAGGGCCCTTCATAACCTAAGAGAGGGAGCAATGTGAGCCAAAGAAATATAGGAAGAGAGGGGGGCAAAGGACTGAGTGCATACTCCTTCCCCACAAACCCCTTCATCCTGGTCCCTCCTGAGCCTCAGGGCTGATCCCAGCAGACCAAACACCTCTGTTCCACATTAGCCCACTGTTACCTAGGAGAGCAGCATCCCAGCATCTCTGCCTCACAGAGGCAATCAGCAGATACCTGGGGTATGTCTATCAATTACCAGACATGCTTCATCTGTATTAGTTAGTTTACAGTTATTATTTTTTTTTAACTCAATGATCAACTGTCGGCTATGTTATCTCTTTCATTCACACAGCACTTTTACCTCTGTTGTTTTCATTGGCCCTGTGAGGTCTACCAGGTAAGGATCACTATCTCTACTTGCCAGGTTAAGATAAAGAAGACTCAAAGAGCGGAAGAACCCTTCTCAAAGTCACACCAGAAGTGGCAGAACAAGATTTACAACTTCTGTAAGTTTCTGCTGAATTCTGATGTCTGCTGACCAGCAGGACTGAGCACTGTATTTCTTATAAGTTCAGACTGAGCTCAGTGCTGGGAAAACTCTTGGTCTCAGTCTTCATGGAACTTCCAGGCTATCCAGGAAAACAAAACTCATGCATGCATGTGGAGACTTACTCTGTTCCTGGTGGTACCTCATCTCACAGATGGAGAAACTGAGGTTGCAGGATAATTAAGCAACTTATCCCAGTAAATGGTGGAGCCAGGATTGGAATCATCCCCTCTTTCCTAATTAAATGCTATCTTTAGTATAATACACAGGTCCCAGCTGTGAAAGGATATAGACCCGAGAGTAAGAGCTGTAGAAACCCAGAGAAAAAAAGGAACAATCTATTCATTCAGCTAACATCTGGTCGTGAGCAAAATTTGGTGCCTGGTGCTTAGGACACAGAGAGCATTACCCAGCATGTTGAGGGGTTTAGAGAAAGTTCCTCAGCGAAGGGAGTCAGAGCTTGCATAGCAGTGGCCTGCAGGACTAGATCATGTCACTCCTCAGCTTCTTAGAAGCCATCAGTGCCTCCCCAATGCCCTGAGGATGGAGTCCAACTCCTTCATTTGATATACAAGCCCTTCATGAA
Source organism: Pteropus alecto (assembly GCF_000325575.1). Classification (NCBI taxonomy): domain Eukaryota; kingdom Metazoa; phylum Chordata; class Mammalia; order Chiroptera; family Pteropodidae; genus Pteropus; species Pteropus alecto. The sequence goes on along the minus strand of NW_006429634.1, from coordinate 2,394,325 downwards.
GAGGCCCTGCTCAACTCTCAGCCTCCTCTCTCTGCTGCCCTTTGACCCCTTCTCTGGCCCTCTCCCTGGCCTTGGATTGGGTGGCAATCCTCCTCGAGAAGCCTGACACCTGCCTTGAGCCTGTGAGGTGCTCCTCCTCTGCACTGCCACATCTCCTTGTGTGCACCATGTGACACTTGGCATCCTGTATTAGCATCACCTAGCTTGTCTTCCTCCTCTACTACAGCGAAAGCAATGCAGACTGAGGTCCCCTATGCTCAGCCTGAGGCCTGACAATAGAAACTGTTCCATGATTATTAAATTAACAGAGTATGTCACTCCGGTGCTTCCCCGTGATCCTCTCACTGCACCAAGCCACATCTGTATCCTGCATCAAAGCCTGGTCAGCTTGTCCTCCAGGAAGCCTTCTCAAATATACTCTCAACAATCCAGCTCCTTTAATACACGCAGCATCTACCCAACGCTTATGATTTTCCATTTACTCATTTAAAAATATATTTGCCGATGCCTGCTCTGTGCCAGGTCTGTGTGTTCTGGAGGACAAGACCCAGGCTATACTCTGAAGAAGCTCGGAGTCTGGTAGGGAGTCTTGTAGGGAAGGCAGGTGTGTGTAGGGACAGTGAAGGCAGTGTGGCAAGTGGTAGGTTGGACAAGGGGATGTCCAGTTGCTTCAGGTACACAGGGGAAGATGAGACTAAGTCTGAGTTGTAGGCAGGGGAAGTTTTCACTGATGTGATATTTATGGAGGATCTCTGAGGATGAACAAAGCACAGGTATTTCCTAGCAAACAAAATTGTAGGTGCAAAAGCACAAAGAGGAGGGCTGGATCACAGGGAGAGAGAGGGATGACTGGAGGGGATGTCAGAAGGGAGGCCACAGTTGTGATATGCCTGTGTGACCTTGAGTTGCAGCCTGTAGGTAGGCAGTGATATTTAGTAAGGGGGTGCCTTGGTCTGATAAGGGTTGCAGTAGAGAGTGGTCTGGAAGGGAGAAGGTGCAGAAAAGGAATCCAGCCATGAGACTGGTGAGTGAGGAGATGTGAGCGAGCAGAACTGGCAGGACACTGGAGCTGTTTGAGGAAGGTGAGGGGAAACTTGAGTTATTACCTGGAGGTTTCTCAAGAAAGGAAATGAATAGCAGAGCCAGGTCTTTGTGGGGAAATCCGGGGTGCAGCACTAGAGTAAGCAACTCCAGGTGGACTGCCCCAGCAGTCATGGGACACAGGGAGCAGTCACTCTAGTTTGAGATGCCCACCCCTCCCCACCTCCCGTCTACCTCTCTGCCCTGGAGGCCAACATCCCCCAACAACAGAGAGCTGGCCTTTCTGGATTCTGGTCCCTCTGAATTGGAAATAGCCGCGCTCCCCTTCCTTCCCTTCCCCGCCCGCTGTTCCGTGTCCAATCCAGAACCCACTCGACAGCAACGACCATGCCAACGCCAACCATGCGAAAAGATGGAAGAGAAGGAGCTGGGGCTTGGTGCCCTCACTTTGGGACAACTCCTTCTTCCAGAGACCTGATTGCCGACAGCATTCGGGGGAGGGACATGCGCTGCTGCAGCTGCTCACCTGGGGACAGGACATTCCTAGATGTTAGGGAGACCGCACTCATTCCCTGTTTCCGGTGCGGTGGAGAGGGGCCAGCCCAAGCGAGAGACAGCGGCACCAGTCCCAACCCTCTTACTACTACTAACTCTTAGCTCACAATCCCAGAGAGGCAGGGGAGGGGCAGCCAGACTTGAGCTGGCGGAAGAGGGACCTCAATTTGTAGGGAAGCCCTAGGTCTTGTAGTGGGCGTGGTGCGGATTGGAGGGATCTGAGAGGGAACTAGTTTCTCCATCATGACCAGCGTGGGAATGCGTGTCAGGAGAAGAGACAAGAGTGCATGCTTAGCGGGAGGTGGACTGAAGGGGAGCTGGAAAGATAAGGCTGTAAAAGGTCGCTGACGTCCAGACCCTAGAATGTAAGCTCCGTGGGGGCAGGGCATTTGTTCTGTGTGGTTCACGTTGTTTCTTTGTGCCTATGGGAATGCTTAGGCATATGGTAAGTCCCCCCACCCCAATATTTGTTGGATGAATGGCAGGCTGAATAACTTACACTCAGTCCTGAAAGTAGTTTTAAGTCACAAGTGACATGGTCAGGTTGTTTAGAAATATTATTCTGGCAGCAAGTGTAAAGAAAGGCTCTATAATACTGCATGAGAGATAAGGTTGGCTGGAGCAACAAATTGTTGGATGGCAACTGAAGGGAATGGGAAGTAACCAGACTAGGAGCTATGGTGAGATGGAATCTCAGGGGTGTGGGATGAGTGAGAGGGAGAAGGTAAGAGCCTCTCTGAGGTGTCTAGATTTGGCAACTGAATGAAGAGTGTGCTACAGAAAGGAACTTGTTAGTGTTGGGTAGGATCCCGCCAGTTTAACACTTGCCCCACATCTTCTGCCCTATCCTCATTCTAAATTAGAGCAGCAAGAGCTTCCAGGACCCCCCAGGAGAATATGCAGAGAGAAGGGGTGGAGCTAGGAGGTCAAGGGACATTTTGCTTTTCCCACACTTTGGTGGGGAAAGAAGAGTATAGAAACTGTATATTTTGGATGGGATCCTGAGACAGAAAAGGACATTAGGGAAAAACTAAGGGAATCTGAACAAAGTAAGGTTTTAGTTAAAAATAACGTCTCAATATTGGTTTATTAATTACAATAAATATACCATACTGATGTAAGATGCTACTAATAGGGACAATCACATATGGGGTAAATGGGGACTCTACTATCTCCACAATTTTCTGTAAATTTAAAATTCTTCTAAAATAAAATGTTTTTTAAATAAAATAAAGAAAGAAGGAAGG
>NW_006429634.1:2371145-2391458 GCF_000325575.1 Pteropus alecto | reverse complement strand
AAGGGAGGGAGGAAGTGAAGGCAGAAAGGAAAAGAGGAAGGAAGGAAGGAAGGAAGGAAGGAAGGAAGGAAGGAAGGAAGGAAGGAAGGAAGGAAGGAAGGAAGGAAGGAAACTATCGTGTCCTGAATGGCTACTAGTCACTGACTACCATGTTCAACTCTTTACAAACACTATTATCATTTACTGGATTTCCCCAAATGCCTCTGAGGCTAGTATTAGCATTCCAATTCTCCAGAAGAAGATATGGGAGATTAGTTGATTTTACCACAGTTTATGCCATTAATAATTAGTGGAGCTGAGACCTGAACACAGTCTGACACCGAAGTCAGACCTAAGGTTCTGAGAAACTAAAAGGAAGAACCAGGATGGAGGCAACTAAAGGTGTACTATGAGTCCAAGCCAAGAATCAGGTTGGCTTCTTTCTATCACTTGGGTTTCTTTTAATTTTATTCCACATGGACCATTAAAGTGGTGAATTAAAAACTGTAGCATAATGGTTATAATATTAGCTTTAACTTTTAACCAAGCTACATTCCAACTCTAATACTTACCAGATGTGTAAATTTAAACAAGTTACTTTGTGTTCCTGAACTTATTTTCTAACCTGTAAAATGAGATTTTATGAAGTGCTTTGCACAGTGTAAAAACTATTATTATTATTATGATAATGATGATGACATGATCATGCATTTGTTAGCCTGGACATCTCTGAGGCTTCCTTCAGAAGAAGGAGAAAAGATGGGATAGCTAAGAAAGCCCCTCTTTCCCATCTGCCATGAGTTTCTCACTTCCTCTGGTTCTGGACATCACAGGGAGTGATGGACAAGAACATTAAGGTTAGACTATTGACACTTGTGCTAATATGGTAGCCACTAGCCACCTCTAACTCTTGAGCACTTAAAACGTGGCTAGTCCAAATTGAGATGTGCTGTACGTGTAAAATACACCCTGGAGTTTGAATACTCAGTTAAAAAAAAAATTTTAAATATTTTTTAGTATTATTTGTTGAAATATAATATTTTGGATATACTGGGTTAGATAAAATGTATTATTAAAGTTAATTTAACTGTTTTTTTATTTTTTAATGTACCTACTCAAATTTTTTATTTTATTTTTATTTTTAAATTTATTATTTTTTATGGTGACATTGGTTAATGAAATCCGGTAAGTTTCAGCTGTACATTTTAACAGTAAGGCATATATATATTTACATTGTGGTTCACCTCCCATAGCTAGATTTCTTTCTGTCACCACATATTTGACCTCTTCTGCCCCATCTACTGCCCCCTCCCCCACCTTCTGGTAACCACTAGTCTATTGTCCATGTCCATGAGTTTCTGTTTGTCCTGTTCATTTGTTGCTTTTAGGTTTATATCCCACATATAAGTGATATCATGTGGTTTTCAACTTTTTCTGTCTGGCTTATTTCACTTAGCATGAAAAAAGAATTTAAATCACACGTGGGTCACGTTATATTTCTATTAGCTACATTGACTGAGATCCTTTGCAGGATATAAGTACATGCAGAACTCCAGATGTTCATCCATTCATTATTAGAGTATTTATCATGTGCCAGGCACTATTTTAGGTGCGAAGGATACAGCAGTAAATAAGATAGGCACTGTTTCTCTCCTCACAGAACTTATACTCAAGTGTGGGGGAACGGCAATTGATGCCTAGTCATGATAAGTGCTATGGAAAAGAAATCAGGGTCAGAAGTGGTTTTGATGTGAGAAGAGTTGGTATTTCTGATGGGGTCATCAATGAAATGATATTTGAGCAGGGGCCTAAATGATGAGAACCGTATCTTGGAAGGAAATGTTCCAGGCAGATGGAAGAGCAAATGTAAAAGCTCTGAAGCAGGAACAAACTTGGTATGTTAGAACAGGAAGGTCAGCAGGCACATGGTGAGTGCTGAGGGTGGTAAATCACATAGTACCCTCACAAGAAGTTTGGATATTATTCTAAGTGTAGTGAGAAATTCTTGAATCATTTTTATATAGAGGTGTTGTGACCTGATTTATAATTTTAAAAGATGATGCTGACAGTCTCTGTGAAGACGAAATGAAAGAGGGTGAGAATGGAGAAGGGGAGCCAAGTTAGACGCCTACTGCCTTAGTCTAGGCTAGAAATGTTGGTGGCTTGGACTAAGGGGATAGTAGAGGTGGTGGGAAACAGAGTTAGGATGTATTTTGAAGACAGAACTAAGAGGACTTCCCTATTGGTGTGGGAAAAACAAATGGAATCAGGGATGACTTAGGTTTTTGGCCTCAATGAGAGGTGCTGATGGAAATAGAACTGGCGACAAGACAGGTTTTTGGGTAGAGCTCAAGACTTTTGTTTTGGACATGTTAAGTTTGTAATGACGTCAGGTAAGGCTTTTGGATAGACAAGTCTGCATGAAACTCTAGGGAGAGATCAGGGCTGGGCATCCATGCGAATCAGCAGCATAGTGGTAATTCAAACTAAGGGAATGGATTAGAGCACCTGGCAAAATAAAGCAGGCCAAGCAAGGGCTTGGCCTAGAGTATTTTAAAATGTGTCAGGAGACTAACTTGTGAAGTTGGGGTGGGAGGTGGGGTGTGTGTGTGCCCAATTGTTTATGATTGTGTGAGCTTAGGTTGTTAACTTCTCTGGACCTTGACATACATCTTCTGCAGGCTCATCACTAAACACTCAAGGGAACTACTGTAGTACCCCATATACACATTTTACTCTAGCACTTCCATATTTTCACTTCTCTATGCCTCTATATCGAGATCCTCTAGGACTGTCTTAATTTGCCAAAACAGTTATGGTTATGGCCAGACTTCAATCAAACATGACTGTTTTTGTCTAACTTCTACCACCTTCTATCTGCATAACCATAGGCCAGTTGCTTAATCTCTGAGATGTTTCCATTCTGTAAAATAAGAATACTATATACCTCATAGATGGAGGATAATATAAAAATTAAAGCATAATGGATATATGTGGCAGAATAAAAGCTCACTAAACAGTATTTATCGTCTTTGTATCTACAATTCCAATATTCTCAATGCTTGTGGACTGATAACTTGAGAAGTTAAGGACATAGTAAGCCCTCCTTCCCTCATTCTAAAACCCTAGAGTAGAGAAAGGGAGGTAGAGTCAGCTGTTACTCATACCCAGTGAACCTGGATAGAACCAGCACAGCGTATTATTGAAAGGAAATAAAGATTATTAATTATTCTGGAAAATATCAGGAATGACTTCATCTTCCATATTTTGTTGAGTGCATCTTCACCATCCACACATTCAAATGAGAAATTCAAGCATTATTTAAGATTCTTTCTTCTCACTCATCCTTCTAGTTATTCGTTAACAAGGTAGAAATCCTCACTTAACGTCATCAATGGATTCTGAGACTTTAGGTGAAATGATGTATAACAAAACTGATTGTACTGTATGCTAATTGATATAAACATAAGTTAAGTTCCTATGGCATCTCATCAACATTTTAACAAAAGAGTTGAAAGAAATGTTGAGGACCTGCTGTACTTCCAAAATGCCATACTTCATCAAATCTAAGATGCCTCCATTAGGACACATTATTTTATGTAGCTCTAATTTTAAAAAATTATGCCATTTAAACTATAACATCAACTTTTAGAAGCATCCAGGCTTCAGAGATTTTAAAATGTGGGAGAGAAGTACATCTTACAATTGATGAAATATGGCACCTCATTCCATCATTATCTTAGTTCAGACCTCCATCATCTTACCTGTGCTATTCTCCAGAACCTAAAAGGCACTTTATACTTATGAAATGATTGGATGGGTAGATGAGTGAAGAACAGTCAATGTATATAATCAATGGGTCTTAGTCACCCATTGCCACTAACTTTCCCTAAGCTTGGTAATTGGCATAAGCAGTAAAGATCAATGGCACTACCTGGCAGTCAGTGTGGGAAACGCACCTTATTGAACAGAAGGAAGTTTACTTTTGAATCAGGGCTCTCTTTTCTGCTACAGTGGTTAGGAAATTGGTCCAGAGTTCAGGAATTTGCGTTTTCAAAAGATCAAGCTGATAACTGTATGTGGAATGGATTAGAGAAAGGACAGAGGAACTAGAGACACCAGTTGGGAAGTTATTTTGTCAGAGCTGAGTCAAGTTCAGATCTGCGATTTCAATGCCACCACACTTAACCACTTTGTAATACTGCCTTTTACCCAAGACCTTCCTTTCTCCCTCAGCTGAGCACTGTGGCAGATAAATTCTAAATGCTGTTCTATGATTCAATGATTTCTGCCTTCTGGTATTTATGCCCTTGTATAACTGCCTCCCTTGCTTCTAATCAACAATACAGCAAAAGTATGAGAGGTTACTCATGATTAGCCTAAATAAGACTGTAACTTCCATTCTGCTATCAGATTGTCATCCTTGTTGGCTTTGATGAATAAAGTTGCCATATTGGGGAGATCCATATAGCAAAGAACTAAGGGAAGCCTCTGGCTAATAGTTTGTTAATAAACAGTCAACAACTTCAGTCCAATAACCCTTGAGGAACTAAAATTCTGCCAACAACTTAAGTGAACTTGGAAGCAGATCATTTCCCAGTTGAGCCTTCAGATGAGAACCCAGCCCTAGCCAACAATTTGATTGCAGCCTGTGAGAAACCTTGAACCAGAGGGCCCATTAAGTGTGCCTGAACTCCTGACACATAGAAACAATGAAATAATAAATGTGTGTTGTTTGAAGCCCCTAAGTTTGTGGTAATTTAGGAACTAAAAATTTATAAAGCACCTATTGAAAATGTGTTACTGCCATGCAGATCAGAACCTTCTGAAAACGTGGGAAACTTTCTGTAGTCATAATCAACTACTGACCACTAACTTGTGTGTGTGTGTCCCACAGCATCCTAGTCAGAGGCTTTTGCAACTGACTCCACAGACCATTCCCTGGTAAACTGAGTCACCAAGTATCACCTGGGTGACCTTGTCAGATTCTAGCCCTTTGTAGACCATTTACAGCTCACAAGGAGTACAGTGTATGAGGAAAAGCCATAAACACCAGGATGGGTTTAGGGTTTTACCAAGCAGATCGGCATGAGACATCCATCCCCAGAAAGGAATTTGGGCAATTGTGGTTTCAAGTACACATCTCTCCTTTTACAGCATGCTGTGACAGATTATATGGCATTGAAAGTAGTACTGCCATGCTGGAAATGCTATAAATTTAGTTGATTCCACTGAATAAACAGGAAGTGAGGTAGAGTCCCACAAGAGTCCAGTCACGTTCAGAACTGGAGTAACTTGGCCAAAAAGACTGTTTAGTTCTCAAATAACTCAGGTTGAAATAAGTTTTGATGTGAATTAACTCATAATTAACAGGTTGGCTATTTTTCCTGTGTCTCACCCACTGCCCTAGTCTGTCTTCCACAATATTTTAAAGTTGCTATTTAAATGGATTTGTCCTGCTGCAGATGGCTGAACTCTGAATCTCCTCCTCAGTGAAGCTATAGAGTGGATTCATGTAATGGTTAGTGGCAGCCTCCAATCTCCCTTCCAAGCCTAAAATTCTGAGTTTAGAGGCTGACCCTACCCAAACCTGGGTATTACTGCTGCTTCAGATTCTCTAGTCACTCCAGCAAGGCAGAAAGAACAGAAGGGTCAAGCCAAACCTCACCAGTAGTGTAGATATACCAGAATCACACTTTCTTTAATGCAGCCAAGCCAAGTTGTTTATCATCCTCCACTATCCCTTTCTTGTTCCCAGATGAATTTGAAGCTGGAGTTGCATCAACTGTAGCCTAAACCCAATCTTAAAGACAAATTATAGAAGAAAACTAAAAACAGTCCTTTCTGAAAACCCTCGCCAACCATTTGTGGGAAGAAATGCTTCTTTCTCTAATACTCTGACTTATAGAGAGAACAGATGGAGGTAAAGGAGAAGTACACTGGCCAGTATGCTGAAACTGACTGGTTGGGTATCTGTGATCCAGAGAGGATCCAAAAAAAAGCCTGATGTGATTCATTACCATCCCCACTAAAAGTAATAATGACAGAATTACAATCACACAGGGTGTCCTTCCAAAAAGTTCATGATTCACCTACATGTCCTCAGTTCTCATGCCACCTCTCATCAAGGCAGAGAATGGGGGCAACAAGGAGATGACAGGTCCTTGCCGTGAGAGCTGTTTGTCAGAGTCCACTCTCAGTGAGTCAGTCCCTGGAAGTTGGGTTCAGGACTTGGAGGCAGGGCCACTGGCTGGCTTAGCAACTTGTCCACTATGCTGATTTTAGCATCTTGCTTCTCAATGTCTTCATATGAAGTCCAGGAGAAGTCATGCTGTAGCTTGTAGGCACCAAGAAAGTCATGTGGACAACTTGTCCCCCATTCCTAGAGAGGGCAAAAAAGTTCTGATCAGGGTAGGACATAAAGAAACATTTCCTAATTATGACTTATGATACTTTTTTTTTTTAGCTTTTCATTTTAGACCATTTGGAATCATCCTTGAAAAGCATTACATTACACATCAAATTCCTCCCTTAACAGAGATAATGGCTGTGAATGATTTAAGCACGTTTATTTTTTAGAGTCATGACTAGGCTCATACCACCTAAAGTATTTCCTCAGAAACCATTTACCAACCCCAATGCCTACATTTTCACCCACACGCCAAGAATTTCTCAAAGACTAGAGTAGATTTTTGTACAAAAAAAAATAAATGTTCTTACCTTTGGAGAAATAATGGAAAAATACTGCTGACCACTTTCCCGTTTATAAAGGTAGTAAATGTTGCCAGGCTTTTTCACTATATTACAAGCTACGCGGTGCAAGTCAGCATCTCTGCGAGCATCTTCCAATACCTAAGCACCACAGAGAGGTAACGAATTGTGTACTGGAGATAACAGGCACTCATATTCAGTGATCATCACAAATGTTCAATGTTTATAATCTTGCTCCCCCCATAGCAATGAATCACTACTGTGATCCACATGATTCTGAAGAAACAAAAATTAGACTGTAATTTTACTATGCTGCAAAAATTCTTTTAGAAGAATTATATTTCAAAATGTTAAGTATTATTGGTATTGAGTGGGTTTTAAGTTTCTCTATTTTTCTGTAGTAAGTACATGTCTTTTGTAACTGAAAACATATTTTTCCCTCAAAATGCTTTACTTCTTTGAACTTTCTCCTAGTGAAAAAATGTATCTTATACTTAACCTCTTGGGCTTATTCTATTTCACTCAATACCTCTATATTTCTAGGAGGTACAGAAGACAAACTACAATAATTAAAGCAAGTTCAATTAATCCGGTGAAATAAAACAAGAAAATGAAAGCCTGTCTAAAAGCCATTACTTACCTTCCTGGCTTGTTCTTGCAAATGTTGGATTTGCTCAGCTATCACTGTCAGTTTGTTGGTGGCATTTGCTCGGACAAATTCATCAGCCTAAAGGTGAGAGAAAACTAAACTGTGGGTTGTAAAAGTATCAGACTTCTATGATGTTCTTATATAGACCCCAATGTGAAGAGTTATGTCAACAACATTAATTATGCCTAAAACATTCTTTCTATCCTCACCATTCCATGAACTCCCATTCATCTCAAAGCCCACCTCATAAACAGCACTGCTCATGAGAAGCCAATTCTGACATGACCTTACACCGCAGAACTAAGCGCTCCTTCTTTTCTACTTCCCATAGCCTTCTACCTTTTTCACTCAGGTCACAATGAATTTCTTCAGTTCTCCAACATTCCCTGTTCTCTCTTGCTACCAAACACATTCAATATGCTCTCTCCTCCTTCTAATACATTTTCCCCCTTGCTCTTTGCCTGACACACCAATTATTCCTCAGGTCTCCATTTATTTTCTCATGTTTAAACATTTCTGAAATCAGGGCTGGGTCTTATAAGAATCCAAATGATATGGCTCTTATTGCCTGCTATATAGGAATCTAGCTATGTATAGAAAGCATTACCTCAGTTGAATTATTTACATCACACCTAGTTATATTTTAACCTATATTTATATTTCTAATTGATACTTACAATGTATTTTAAAAGACTGCGCTATGATGCAGACCTGAAACAAGGTTACAATGTACACATAGGACTGCATGTCCTGTGCTAGAAAATGCAACTGAGGGCAATGGAAATTGCTTAAAATAAATATAATAATTTTCAAAGCTAGGAGAGCACGGTGTGTCTAATTTATGTATTGGGAAGGATTATCACTCAGGCATCAGAAATTTGTCAAAAAATTCTGCTTACTTTTGAGAAAAGCTGATTAACTTCCAGTGGTATACCATTAAGTTAAGGAAAAGAAATTAGAAGGTTAAACTTGAACTTAAACTGAGAAATATTAAGAGAATTTTCTGGTTAGTTGAAGAAGCTTAAGGTAAAAGTCAAGTATAAGCCAGTGTTATGAGTGAAAAGAAATAATTAAGTTGAGTCAATCACTTATCCGTTCCACAAATATATATTTAGCAACTAGTATGTGTCAGACAACATGCTAGACACTAACTGGATACATTGGCAAACAGGAGAGAGAGGTGCCTACCACCATCAAGATTACAGTCTAATGCAACTGTCCTTTAGAAGATGAAGCAAGTTACATATGTAATTTAAAATTTTCTTGTAGCCATGTTAAAAGTAGAAGTAAATAAGTTAATTTAATTCTATAATTTGTTATTCAACCCAATATATCAAAAAATAACCATTTCAACATGTAATTAATATTTTTAAAGTCATTCATGTGATATCTCACATTAAGTGTATATTTTATACTCACAGCATCTGTCAATTTGGATGCTAAATTTTCATTGGAAATACATGATGTGTATTTAGACTTCATAAAATTTAGGGTTGAAAGAGTATATCCAACATAAATTGTTCTAAATATACTTAAAAGTTTCCAATAATTAAATTATTAGGTTTTAAAATTTAAGTCAGCATTATATAAAATTTAAAATTCAGTTTCTCAGTTGATCTAACTATACATTCCAAGTGCTCAACAGCCATTGTGGAGCTAGTGGCTACTATACTGTAAGGCATGCTCAGAAGTCAGTCCTGCTAGAAAGTACAATTTAGTACACAAAGGGTAGTAGACATGCTTGATTCAATTTGTCTCTAGAGTTTTTACTTTTAGCTTCAAAGACTGATAATATTGGAAAAATGGATACAGCACAATAACGAGTCCTCTATATTTCACTAGACAATAGGCTGAATGAACAAAAACTGTGTTCCTTCTATTGTTTCAGGCTATTGTAATAAATATGATGGCTACTCAATAATCCATGAAAATGTTTGCTTAAAATTTGGTCCTAGAACCCTCCCTCCCAATAAGAGTGATCTGATTAAACAGACACATGACATTCTCCTAATCCATAAAAGTTATACTTTGCACCCCAACTCTCTAGAAAAGGCACAAGGTTTGAATCAAAGGAGCTTTCCAAAGCACTTCAATATTTAGTTAAAAACTGAAGTACAGTGATGTATATGAGGACATTAATTATTAAGTATTTTTGGGCGAAACAAAGACCTTTGAACATAACAAAGGCCAAATGTGACAGTGTATACAAGGATGAGGAATATCATGAGCTTTAAAGCAGCAGGGCCCTATGAGTACAAACTGAAGAGGGGTCTACAACCACAAGTCTTGGTAAGAAATTAGATGAAATTTGGTTTTTCAGAGCTTTAGATCTAGGTCTCCTAGTTCAAACCCTTCATTTTATAAAGAAGTTGAGGTCCAGAGAAAAGTCATTTTCCTCACATCACAGAGCAAGTTAATATCAAAAATGGGATGAAAACTCATGTGTCCAAATTCCAGTGCTTCTATTTCACATTTCCTCTTTATTTTACTTCTTTTAGCAATCAATATCTAAGCACTGGGCTTGTCCAATATTGTGTCCAATGACCGAGGACAGAGAACAAAGTTAGAGTCCTTGCCCTTCTAGAAGATGTCAAGTTCTAAAAGCTCTCGGGTCCCAGATAAAGATCTTATAGGAAGCAATTTTAAGTGCACTATGCATCCCAGCGGAATTTGCGTTAGCGTGATCTTGAAACTTCCCCAGAAACTTCTCTTCACGTCTCATATAAGAATAACTTCTGTGCTGCCTACCTCACAGGACTGTGGTAAGGCCCAAATAAAACAATGAATATTGCAAATGCTGTGCAAACCTTCCCACGAATGGAGATTATGGACACTCAAGTTGCAGTTAAAGGAGCCTTTGGTCTTAGATCAGAGTTTGACTCAGGCCTCTGACTCGCAATAACAATCCCGGGTGTGAAATGGAGACAAGAACAAATGCTACCCCACACTAAGTGGCTATGAGATCCAAGCCGTAAGACGCAGGGCCAAACGGGAACGAAGATGGTTATTTACTTCCCCAGCCGCGCCTCCTCACCTTCTGCACCTGCTCTGCGAGCGCCACGAGGTCTAAGGGGTCCCCAGCCCGGTGGGTGTGATAGGGGCTCACTAGGGCCAGGCCGCCGGGGGTCGGGGTAAGCTCCACCAGGGCTCCTGCGACACACACCCAGGAACACAGGCCATGAGCGCCCGCCCCTGGTCTCCCGGGGAGCCCGGAAGACTAGCTGCTCCATGGGGGCCTCTTTCCCCCTTCTGACTCCCGCCCCGCGTACCTCCCCGATCTGTCGCCGACTGAACTTGGTTTTCAGGGACCTCCTCAGACTGCCCGGGAGTCGCAGCGTCCTCCATGACAGTACCTCAATGTCTCCCCACCCGGCGGAAGAGCATGCGCAAAAGGTCCGTAGGCGGAGCTTCCGTGTTCCCTCCTATTAGGCGTCAGAGCTGCAGAATTCGGAGGCGGGGCTGCGGCTGACGCTCAAGGTTCCATTGAGGGGCGGAGTCATGCACCGCCCAATTTGGGGCGGGGCTTAGATCAGGGGCGAGGCTTCCCGGGGGTGGGTCTCCGGTCTCCGTGGCGGTGGAGAGCGATACGGTTAGGTCTGAGGAGGCGATGGCGGCACACGCCTTGGGGCTGCTGACCACACTACTGGCTGTCATCGCCACTGCCTCCCGAGCCCAGGTCGAGTCTGAGGCTGGGTGGGACATGTCGGCGCCTGATCTGCTCTTCGCCGAGGGGACCGCGGCCTACGCGCGCGGGGACTGGCCGGGAGTGGTACTGAGCATGGAGCGCGCGCTGCGCTCGCGGGCCGCCCTGCGCGCCCTTCGCCTGCGCTGCCGCACCCGGTGTGCCGCAGACTTCCCATGGGAGCTGGACCCCGACTCGCCCCCGAGCCTGACACAGGCCTCGGGCGCCGCTGCCTTGCAAGACCTGCACTTCTTCGGAGGCCTGCTGCGCCGCGCCTCCTGCCTGCGCCGCTGCCTGGGGCCGCCAGCCGCCCACTCGCTCAGCGAGGAACTAGAGTTGGAGTTCCACAAGCGGAGCCCCTACAACTACCTGCAGGTCGCCTACTTCAAGGTGCAGATCTATTCGGGCGCGAGCGGCTGGGGTCCTTCTTGGCGTGGTTGCAGGCGATCTGGGGGGTCAGGGGCCAGGAAGTGTCCGCGGAGAGAGAGAGTGGCCTCCTGGCCGAGGAGGTCTCCTAGGACAAGGGGAGAGCAAGGACTCTGCCGGGAAAACTGCCTCGCCGGGCTCGCCTAATCAGTGGTGACCCCAAAAGTTCCAACTTGGGGTTAAGGCACTCACCAAGGCAAACTTGGCTTGGTGTTTTCCCGGGAGACCTCCTACAGGGAACTAAAGCGGCAGCTTGGGTCTCTCATCCTGACTTCATTGTACGCTAAGACCTTTCTACACTGTCTTCCTTCCGGTTCGTTTTTCGGTGATGCTTTTCCTGCAGCCCGAGTGCTGCAGCTTTTTTTCCAAGAAGTGAGGTTGCCACGTCGCCAGTAGGGGCTGTCTGGCTCCTCCCTGTGGGGGACCCTCTGGCTGGTCTGTCAGGTTTCCAAAGAAAATGAGTAATTTTAGGAATTCCAGAGTGCCTTAAGTCCAAGTGCATACATGGTTTTGGAGTACTCCTGGTTTGTTTGATGATGATAATGATGATAGCCAGCGCATACTTTCAGGCACTATTTTAAGTACTTTCTGTTTATTAATTCATTTGCCCAGATCTTGGCAATATCCTGTAAGGTAGGTGCTGGCTGTGCTGCATATCTATTATATCCATAGTTTGATAGATATTCAATTCAACCTTAGAAAATTGTGGAGACCTGATTTCCACCTCTACAAAATCATTTTGTGTACACAGTCCTGTTCCATTCCTCCTTGTTACTCAGACTTGAAACCAAAATAATTGGGCTATGTCTTTGGTCATGCCACTTAACAGCACTTTAAAAAATTCTTTGGCAAACAAATATTGAATACGTATTGCATTCCAGTTCTTGTACAGGTAATTAAAATGCTTGACTCTTTTTTTGTCTATCTCGCTTTGCTGTTAAGAATCACTATAGTGAGGGCTACTAAAAGGGTGTGTACATAGGGCTGTGGAAGCACAAAGGAGGGAGAATGTAGCTTTGTCTCAGAGAAATCAGAGAGAAGAGGTGACATTTGAAGCTGATCCTAAGTATTGCTAGAGGAGAGCAAGGACAGCCATTCCAGATAGAGTGAGGCCAGACTGGGAAGAGAATTCTGCAGGCGTCAGGGAGCCATCATCAGAATTGGGTTTCAGAATGCTAATTCTGGAAGCCATGTGGAATATGGAATAATCCTTGGAAGAAGTGGTGGCAGTGTGAACCATTAGAAGAGGAGTGCGGTTGTTCACATTAGAAGGAAAATAGGTGCCTCAGTTCTCAGGGAGTAAACAAGGATGGAGTGAGGAGTAGGAGGAGAAAAGAGAAAGGCAAGAGCAATGCTGAAAGATGGGAGAGAGAATAAATCCATGAAAGGGATAGACTTGAGAGAATTCCTGATTTTACAGTTAAGGAAACTGAGATACAGAGATGAGGATTATTGACCTTGGGTCACTTAGCTATTTTAGGGTCACACCCAGGGCTGGGTCCTTGTTTAGTGTGCATTTACTAGTACCGATGATCAAAAAGAAAAAATTAAAGCATATTAATAATATGCTAAGATTTACATTTATTGAATACTTAATATGCACCTAGCACCATGTATTAAAAGATGCATATATGTTAGTTTATCTAACCTTCCCAACAATGCTATGAGGTAGTAAGTGCTATCTCTAGATGACAGATTAGGGAACTGAATTTAGAGACTAAACTTTAACTTGTCTAAAGCCCCAGCAAGTGAGGAATTAATCCTAGATTTGTCACTAATCCATCTGACACCAAAGCCTATGTAGTTAATCATTAGATCATCAGTGATTTATTTTGGATTCTACCTTTGATCCTGTGTAACTTTGATACGCTGAAATCCATTTCTATGTACATTATTGTGGCCTGTCGTGAATTTTTTCCCCTCAGAATTCTTTATAACCACTTGTTTTAACTTCATGAGCCCTGGACTTGGAGTCAGAAGATGCCATGTCTGGATTTTGTATATGATCTTAGGATTTTTCAGCCACCCATCTTTTCCTCGAATGTGTTGAAAACACTTTATGCAAAAAAAAAAAAAAAAAATTCTAGGCAAATTCTTAGGCATGATCTAATTGTTAAGTGCTCTTTTCTCGCTACCCCTAAATTTTTGAAGCCTTAGACCTTTCTTCAATTCAGTTGGTACATTTGAATCTAGAGAATATATTATTTGGGCAGTTAGTCTTCCATAGCATTCTCCCTACAATATGACTTGTGTTTTAAAATAGAATGTTTACACTGTTGAAGCATTACCTCTTGTAATTTGGGGGACCCGTAGGCCCGATTTGGGAAGTAGCTGAAAATCTGCCTAGGGCCCTGTGCTCCTTATCTCTGCTATGTAGTTCCTGCCATAGGTGTGTTTTCTGGGGCAGGCAGGGGCTGGGGCATGCTGAGTAGAAGGCTCAGGAAGGCTGAGATTTCCTGTTTACTGTGGACTGCACATTCAGACTGAAAACACTTTATGCAGGATGTGCATCATCTTCAGGCTTTGGATGTGCATCATGTTCTTGTGCTTCATTCTTAGATAAACAAGTTGGAGAAAGCTGTAGCAGCGGCACACACCTTTTTCGTGGGCAATCCCGAGCATATGGAGATGCGTCAGAACCTAGACTATTACCAGACCATGTCTGGGGTGAAGGAGGCTGACTTCAAGGATCTTGAGGCCAAACCCCATATGGTGAAAAAACTTTATCCCTTCCTCTCTTTCTTTTTATTAGAGTGATGTTTACTGGGGTTGTTTTCTGATTACAGAAGTATTGCATGTTCATTATACAACATTAGAAAAATGTAGATAAATATAAAACAGAAAGTCATCATCTATAATGCCGCCACCTTAAGAAAACTGGTAGTTGATATTCTGACCTACTTTGTAAGTTTTCTGTATATAATTTTTTAACCTAATTTGCTGTCATATTGTCTACATATTTTTCATCATCCTTTTTGAGTTAACACTATATCATGAGCCTTTTCTCATGTCTTTAGACTTTCTTTCAAAACATAATTTTTAAAGCCTGCATGATAGTCCATCTTATACATAGATCATATTATTAGTCACATTTTTTTTGGTCATGTAGGTTCTGCTTTTCACTATAATAAGTGCTACACTGTTCTTCAATGTGTTTATTGTATTTATTTAGGAGGAAAAGAATGGATTCTATAAGAGATGTTGTCTGTGATAATATAGCATTTTTATAAAGAGCTAATATTCTCTTAAGTTTTAATAGTTTAGAAATAGAGGTATTAGAAACAATATCAGAATGACTTTTAAAAGTAAATTATGTACATCTAGTACATTATACAACTACACATAGTTTAGGGGTTTTTTTTAGTGATTCTGTGACAAAGGAAAATGGTTATTGTCCATGAGAATGGGAGCTGTGTCTCACAGATAGCACAACCAAAGTATGTAATCAGCTTCATGCAACAGCCCAAATCATCCAGCTGAAAGCAGCTGGAAAGACTGCTTTCATCACCACAGACCACATTCTAACATTTAAAAGTTAAAATTTTTTATTAAACTTTTAGCCCTACAGAAAATACAAGCAAATTACACTGAACTCTCATATATCTTTCTTCTAGATTTAGTTCAATGTTTTTAAATTTCAAAAGAAACAAGTAAAGACCGTTAAACAAGGCCTTCATTATGTAGCAGCCACCCCTTCCATTCATAACCTGAGATAAGCAGGAAATGAGGACTCCTGTGAAAGTAGTGGGTGACAAGGAAGAGAGGGTTGTCCATGGCCTGCGTTTGAGTACTCCTTCCTCCCAGTAGGACGAGTTTCGACTGGGAGTGCGACTCTACTCAGAGGAGCAGCCACAGGAAGCCATACCCCACCTAGAGACAGCGCTGCAAGAGTACTTTGTGGCGGATGAGGAGTGCCGTGCCCTCTGCGAAGGACCCTATGACTATGATGGCTACAACTACCTTGAATACAACGCCGACCTCTTCCAGGCCATCACAGGTGCACGGCTCAAGGCCTGCCCATTGGTCAGGCCTGCTTGGGCTCTAAGGGCAGTGTTGTAATAATACATACATAGTATCTTCAGCTTCATTTCTAAATTTCTTAAATCTGGGACTCTGACTAAAAATTGCTTACACTTAACCAGAATTTGAATCCTTGTGGTTATTCTCTCTCTCTGATTCCTTTCAGATCATTACATCCAGGTCCTCAGCTGTAAGCAGAACTGTGTCACCGAGCTGGCTTCCCACCCAAGTCGAGAGAAGCCCTTTGAAGACTTCCTGCCATCGCATTATAATTATCTGCAGTTTGCCTACTATAACAGTAAGGCCGACTTTCGTCTTTGTCTGCTGTTTTAAGTAAGAAGCCAAAAGCAAGATAGGCAGGGATTATGGTTACTGTTTTTCTTTAACATATTTGCCTTCTCTCTGTGGCTCTGGTAGGCACCATGCCACATGATCCCTGGGGCTTTGTCACAAGCCACTGGCCAAGAAAGCAGATACCAGCAGCCCCAAAAACTGGGAGAGGGAAACTCTAGGACCTCTCTCTCTTGTTCCTTATAATCTAATTTTGCATCTGAATTAAGTCACAGCAAAGGCAAGGGTGTACTAACTTTTAAAATAGTTCACAGGCCATTTTCCAGCCCTTTCCCCATGTACAGCAATGATGTTCTCAGGAGGGTCTATCAATATCCAGCAGGTTTTTACTGAGTTTCTACTGTGTGCTAAGCATTACAGTATGTTCAAGAGTATATGATGCTTACAGTTGAGACTAACACCTGTCAACAAAGAGAATATCTGCTATTGTAACCTTCTCCCTTCTTCTGAAAATCCATACGGAAAAGAACGTAGGAAAATGAGAATATTCCTGAAATTGACCTAATGTTGAGGCCAGTGTTTGAATTACTTGTGAATTTTTGAATATGTTGGCATACAAAGAGTTCTAATTCTTTCTGTTTCAATATTAGGCAGCCCTGAGGACATTAAAATTGATTCTATATTCTATGTTTATATAACTTTTGTTCATCTTATTCTTCTATAACTTTTCCCTGCAAATCAGGAAGTTGTGTTATGCAGGTGGGCCACCTTGTCATGTCATCACTGCTTCAAGCTGGAACTAAACACTAGTGGTTCCTGGTACCCAGGATTAGACACTTTCTTCTCAGTTATTTTATTTTATTTTTTCACTTTGCAGTTGGAAATTATACACAGGCTATTGAATGTGCCAAGACATATCTCCTCTTCTTCCCCAATGATGAGGTGATGAACCAGAATCTCGCCTACTATACCGCCATGCTTGGAGAAGAAGAAGCCAGATCCATTGGCCCCCGTGAGGTGAGAGACTTGCATTAGCTCCGACAGCAGCCAGCTGAACCCAGAGAGAGGGCAGAGAGTGGGGAAGAGGTTGGGGAGCTGGCACTTCTTGTGTACAGTGGGGACAGGGTACCTGGGCAGGGTGGGAGTACACTGAGCACTTGTGGCTGGAAGAACAAGGGAACGCAGGAAGCATGAAGATGATGCAAGAGCCGTAACTAGCCTAATTAATTAGCACGTTCTGGGCCCAGAAGTATGTTCTCTGCGTCGTCAAAGAAAAGCAAATTGCAAAGCAACATGTTCTTTCCTTTTTGGCACTCCCCTACATTGAGACTCGATACCATTTGGCCAAGATTTATCATTTTTAATGTAATGTTTTGTTTTGTTTTTGCTTCCCTCCTCGCTATCTTCATTTTCCTCCCTATCCCCTTTTCTTTCTGCCATTGTCTGATCGCGCCCTCTTTCAGCATTATTCCTATCTCTAAAACAAGGAGAAAAATCTATATAATACAGTGGCACAAATGAAATGCACCAATATTTTAGCAATGATTATTTCTGGGTGGCGGAATTATGATGATTTTTGTATTTCATTTATATTTTCGAAATTCCCTGCAGTGAATGAGTATGATTTTTGTATTAAAAACATGAGAAGTTCTCTGTTTTTAACTTAATGAAGTTTGATACCATAAACCTTGCTATTTGTACGTATGCCTTGAACATATGTACATTCTCCTCCTTGAGCCCAGAGCAATGAGGTAGATTTAAAGTCACTAGTCTGGGCTCAAGTCCTGGCTCCCCCACTCACTAGCCATGTGATCTCTGTCACTTCACTGGGATCTTAGGCATGCTGCATTGCCTCTCTGTGTCTCAGTTTCTTCTGTAAAATGAGATTATGGTTCTTGCTCTGTCTTCAATGCAGGATGAATATGAAGGTCAAATGAGATAGTGAGCTGACAGGTGCAGTACGAGTGTGTACAGTGTTTTATGAATCAGTGGCATCATGGGGGTCTTGCTGATAGAACACACGTTGCAGGTAGTCAGTTTCCTCACCTCTAACCTCAGCCACTTCCTGAAACAGAGCGTGGCTTATCACTGTGGCTCTGAATTACCTATTTCATGCTGATGTCTCCCAAACCCCCATCTACATTATTTTTAAAAATGGCTATAATTTTACCAGTTTTTCATTTTGCCAAAGAAATGGTAAATATCTATAATTACTCTAGAGGCCACTCAGTTGTTTATGCAACAAATATATTGGAGAAATGTAGGAGGTGATAAAGCAGGCACATTCCTGCACTGTTGGTGGAATTGTAAATTGGACTGTTCATTGAATCAGCAATGGGACTACCGACCCCACAGCTGTACTGCATAAGCATGCAAAGGTAAGTGTGCACAAATGTGCACTGGAACATTGTTGCTAAAAGCAAAAAACAGGTAACAAGGTAAATGCCATCAATTTGGGGACTGATTAAATAAATTATGCTACATTTATTCAATGACATACAAGACAACTAATACATGAATAGATTACTATGCACCAATGTGAAATTATCTCTGATACAATTTTAGGTAAAGAAAAATAAGAAGATACAGAACTGTAATTATATTAAATCCTACTTACGTTTTTTTAAAGTACATACATATGCTTTAAATTTTAAATTATAAACTTCTGGACAGATTGGTAAGAAACTTAATTGGGGTTATCCTGAGACACAGGCCTGGGAAGGGAGACTGAAGTTTTCTGTTTATGGCCGTCGATACTCTGTATTTCTTATAGCTGTGTATGTATGACTTTCATGTCTTTTTGAATGCCATCTAAAACACACCTTATGACACTGATGATACAGAAAAATATATAATCCAAAATTTATAGAATACTGTGTGGTTAGATAGAATAGTAGACATGTGAGCAAGCTATGGTGGAAGCATGGAAGAGAAGTAATTAACTGGTAAATCAGGGAACGCTTCACAAGAGAAAACGGTGTTGACAGTTGGTTTTAAAAGCCTTTAGTAGGTGAATGAGGCAGGGAAGGGCCTTTTAGACAGAGAACAACATGTGCAAACAACCTGGACAATTGTTTCATGTAAATGAAAGATAATACTGGGAAGTTACAGGAAATGAGGACTGGGAAGATCAGATTTTGAAGGGTCTTGAGTGCCACACCAGTACCTTGGACTCTAGTCCATGAAGCCAACAGTACGGAGCCCTCAAAGGGTTTTAAGCAATATCCTGAGAAGATGTGATGGTGGATGACTCAGAATGGGAGGGTGCTGGAAGCAGCACCCCTGTCGGAGGCTGCTGAGGTGGTACAGAGGAGAGCCTGAGTGAGGCAGTGGCTAGAAGAGGGGAACTGACTAGGTGGAGGTAGGGAGTGGATTGGCAGAAGAAAGTGGGGAGTGTTTTCACTCCTCCCTCCTCTTCATATCTACTTAGGCACCAAGTTCCGAGCTTGGGAGATGCATGCATGGCACTGTCCACTTAGCTCAGGAACGCACAGGTAGAGCAAGGCGCGCTCCTTACAGTCTTCTGGCCTGCATGTACTACAGCCCAGGGTGGTTAATTTTTCCTCTGGTCACTGTCGAGCTGCTTACCATTGAAAATAACTACCCATCAGATACATGTGATGCATCTTAACAGCTTACAAAATTCTTTCCCAGCTTTTATTTCATTTGATTCTCATAACAACTCAGTGAGGTGGGGTCACCAACATACCTTGAAGGAAAAAACCAAGGTTCATCCTTCCTGGCTCTGGAATCCTGAAATCTACAATAGAAATAATCTTTCTCTGGCCATCTCCTCCCACATGGAAAACAGGTTACCTTGCAGTTGTCCTCTGTGGCCACTAGATGGTGACCATCTGGCTGGAAGATGGTACTTCCCCCAATGTCTTTGTCTTGCTAGGTTGAGACTCCCCACCCCCCACACACACCTTTATGTCATATTAGTTAGTGTGAGGCAGAAAGGGAAATATGCCCATATGGTCACTCTACCATGTTTAACTAGAACTTCCCTTCTGGAAAGAAGGTAGCTAACATTTGTTGAGCCCTGTCTCAGGCCAAGCACGGTACGAGGCGGTTTACACCCATTATCTCATTTAATCATCACAGACACCCTGTCAGGTGGGCACTCTTCTTCCCATTTTAGAGATGAGGGTGTTTAGGCTTTAAGAGATGAATTAACTTTCACAGTGGCCTATGGCTAGTATGGTGACTGGAATCTGTTTCTCTGCCTTATGCTGGCACAGTTCCTGACATATAGCTGATATTCAATAAATTGGTGTTGAATGAATAAATAGTAGAAGTGGGATTTGCTCCCTAGCTGCCTCATAGAGCTGTTGGGAGGGTTGGACGGGATAACTTACCTAGCTTGGTGTCTAGAACTTGGTGAAGGAAGCCAATTTCATAGGGGAAAATTTCCATCTTCCTCTTGAGTAAATATAATAAATGCTATAGAACTCTTTGACATCATTAACATTTTCTTTATTGCCTTCATCTTTTATTTCAACTAATAATGTCTTCTTTTTTTTCTTTTTCTTCTGCTGCTTGGAGAGCAGGGCAC
>NW_006429634.1:2319870-2370983 GCF_000325575.1 Pteropus alecto | reverse complement strand
GGAAAGATGTGACCGTGGAAGTTACTTAGTTTCCCTGCCCTGGGTAAGCCCTACCTGTGAGCACATGTGGACAGGGCTTGCTGCAGCTGCCTGTCTCCAGGGAGGGACATGGTCTGTTCCAAGTCTGACAGGAGGCAGTGGCAAAATAAAAAGCACATGGGCTTTAGGACTGGAAGGACCTAGGTTAAATGCAGGCCCATACTCTACCATTTCCTGTTGTGTCACCTGAAACAAGTCACATCTCCTCTTTGCACCTCAGTGCCTTCGTCTGATGAGGATAATAGTATCAACCTCAAAGGTGGCTGTAAAGATTCAGTGAATAACACATCTAGGTTTCCTTCCTGAGGATTAAACTTTTGTAGAAGTCAAGAAGGAACTCTCCTTTGAGAAATATTTCCACATCTCCTGAGAGTCATCAGGTTTTCTGTCTTGAGGATTAGTGGGGGTGGCAGGGGGAGGAAGGGAGCTTTCTCCCTTCAGGGGGAGCCTGACTATGCCATCCTCAGAGGAACTGCTTGAGCCAGGCAAGAGGAACCCTTGAGCATAGAAGTGAGACTTTTGTCCCAGACTGGGGAACAGACATACTGGTAATAGTGGGAGAGGAGCCTCAGGTCACACTGGGAGCAAGATGTAGAATGCGGCCTCCCCCACGCCCCCGAGTTTACTGACAGAGCTGATTTCCAGGGTATTCCTTCCACTTTGTTTCCTCAGAGTGCCCAGGAGTACCGACAGCGAAGCCTGCTGGAGAAAGAATTGCTTTTCTTCGCTTATGATGTTTTTGGAATTCCCTTTGTTGATCCAGTGAGTTGGGGTACAGGAGCTGCGGGAGGAGGGGGAGTGTGAGGGGGCAAAGGATGGGGGTGAGTGGTGTGCCCTGTGACTCTGGGAAGAAAACTGTTAGGGGGCTGAACCTGACATCGGATCTGTGCAACTCATGGATAAGAGACAGAGGATGACAAAGAGGAATTCTGGGCAGCTAGCTAGAGGTGACTATGGTTCAGAGACCTCTCACTTTATCTGCTGAGACAAGGCAAGCGATAAAGGTAGATTCTTTTGTAGACCCTATTCTATTCATCGAGACCTGGAAGATTAAGTAGATCACCCTACTCTGTTAATATTTTCTTCACCTGCTTTTAGGATTCATGGACTCCAGAGGAGGTGATTCCCAAGAGACTACAAGAGAAACAGAAGTGAGGACCTTGAAGAAACTGCATGCTTGGATCGGTCTGATGAAGCACTTGAGGCTTCCTGAGCCCAGGCAGATGTGAACTCCTGGCAAGGGGTGGGAAGGTCCAGTCTGGGAAGTTGGAATGGGAGCCAAGGCCAGCCCCAGAATCCAGTCCTCAGAGTGGCTGTGTTCACAGGTCAGAACGGGAAACAGCTGTCCGCATCTCTCAGGAGATTGGAAACCTGATGAAAGAAATTGAGACCCTTGTGGAAGAGAAGACCAAGGAGTCCCTGGATGTGAGCAGACTGACCCGGGAAGGTGAGAGGACAGAGCTCAGGGCCATCTGCGCTGTCATGGAGGCAGCAAGGCAGGTCAGCCACACACTGGCTGAGCAGCACTCCTGGCAGCACCAAGCTTACTGTGGGCCAGCCTCAGGATCTGAGCCAGTGTGGGTCAGGGCTTAACCCCGCCTCGGTGTCCTTCCTAACTCACCAACAGGGCTTCCAACTGGAAAAAGCACTAAGAATTGGTTTCTGGTTAATAAAAAAGACTCCTTATTAACACTAATTTAGTTCACTTTGGTGAGTATTTATAGGACAAAACACATCCTGTCTCCCTACTTCCCAACTGTTTTCTCCCAACTTCCATCATTCTTCCTGTTACCGAGCCTCAAAATCTTTAGGTTTCCTTTGTTCTTCTTCCCTTCCTTGTCTGTGCCTCCAGTTCTCCAAGGAGGCCTCCTGATTATGACTCAGCTGTTTCTCCTCTCTCTGTCCAACCCTTTTCTTTTCCCATTGCCTCAGGCCTGCTTCAGGCCCTAGCAGCTCCTGTCTGCCCTAGGTCTTTCCTCTTCCTGTCTGTCCTTGCCCCTTCCCACGCTTCCAGACATGGGGATTCTGATGGCATCCTCCCTGCCAGCCCCATTAACCATGTGTTCTGTTCTTCCCCCAGTTGCACCTTCTCTTCATCCACACTTGGCTGTTCCTGTTCCTGGAGCCTCTCTCTGCCCAGAAGTCTTTATTCATGCCTATCCCTCCTCTTAATTCACTTCCCATCATCGCTGCCTGTGAAGCATCTCAGATACACCCTACACCCTGCAAAGCCTTCCTTAATCTTCTGGCCAGTTGGGATCCCCTCCCTCTTTCTGTTGAACTTCCAAGGCACTTTTGTTTGTACTTTCACAAGGTCTGCCTTGTGCTGGTTATTTGTATAATTGTTGGAGCAGATGCTGTCTTGAGGTGTTAATCCCTCATCTTACCTAGCACAGTGCCTGGCACACACTGAGTCCTCAGTAAATAAATACAATTGGATTGAGTCTCTAGGATGTCTCCAGTACAGAGAAACACCATAAGAAGTTGAAAAGAAAAAGGCTGGCCTTTGGTCTACAGTTGCTTAAATTATCAGTGATTAATTTAACCAGATTAGCATGTGAAAAGAATTTGTCCAGACTTCCTTTGTTTTTTAGGGTGCTTTTACTCTGTTAACTGCCTGGGAGGTGGGTTGGATAGATTGTAAGGTCTTCCATTTTAAATCGATGATGATGATGTGATGGTAGTTATATGGTAGCCAAACCTGAGCATTTACTATGTGCCAAATATTGGGCTAAACTTTTAACTTGCCTGTTCTTTACATCAAACAGGCATCACACTTATGATGTATTACAGATGAGGAAATTAAGGCTCAGGGAGGTTAAGTAACTTACCAACATCACACAGCTCATTAGTGGGAGGATCCAAGAGTCAAACCCGGTTCCTTCTGATTCTGGAGCTCACGTTTTAGGAATGTGTTTATGATGTTTCCTCAACAGTTTGTGACAGTTCAAGAGCCAGCAGCTGTTTGGGAGTAGAGTTAGGACTAGAACTAGGACCTCCTTCTTGTCCTTCAGCTCCAAGGTCTGTCCTCTGGACCACCCTAACTTTGGAAGTGACTGAACCAAAGATTTCTCTGGTGAACAGGAAACAGTTGGAATTTCTGTTCCTCACAGGGAAGCAGAATCTGAAGGAGAGTGTCTGGACAGAATGACTGTTGGATTTACCCAGGTCTTATTGCTTTGTAGGTGGCCCCCTGCTCTATGAAGGCATCCGTCTTACCATGAATTCCAAAGTCTTGAATGGTTCCCAGCGGGTGGTGATGGACGGTGTAGTCTCTGAAGATGAGTGCCGGGAGCTGCAGAGACTGACCAATGTAAGGGAGCCGGTGACCACACCTTCTCCCTGAGGGCCCAGCCTCCCTGCACTCAGTGCTTCCTAGCCTGAGGGCCTCAGAAGACATGGTCAGCTGGCCTGGCTAACTCTACCTGCTTTTTGGGCCTTGCAGGCAGCCGCAACTTCAGGAGATGGCTATCGGGGCCAAACCTCTCCTCATACCCCCAACGAAAAGTTCTATGGCGTCACTGTCTTCAAAGCCCTCAAGGTAGAGTCAGTTCTTGGCATTCTAGAATGTGGAGTGGGGGAGGGGGAGGCCCAGGCTTTGGGGAGGAGCTGGGGATGGTGGTAAGAAGGGTTAAAGAAGTTTGCCTATCCACGTTCCAGCTACTGTGGTGGGTGGATAAATTAAGCTGAGTGAGGTTAACTTTTGAATCCTGGCTATTAGACCAAGCATAATAAAATGAGGCAAGCAAGACAAGACTGATATCCAAAGCCGTGAGAGTGCTTTCAGAAGAATGCCTGGCTCCAGGGTCTGTCTTTCTGCACAGCATGCACAAATTATTCATAAAGAGGAGTGTGAAGGAGAGGGGAAAATGCGATAAAGTAAGGGTGCTGCATGTGGGAAGCAGAGAGGCTGCACCTGTGGCAGGGGACGAGGAGTGGGCTCTGGGTTCTCCACGGTCCCTGTTGGCCCACAGAGGGGCATTCAGGGAAGCTGACCATTGGTCTCCTTGGCAGCTGGGACAGGAAGGGAAAGTTCCTCTGCAAAGCGCCCACCTGTACTACAACGTGACGGAGAAGGTGCGGCGCGTCATGGAGTCCTACTTCCGTCTGGAAACCCCCCTCTACTTCTCCTACTCCCACCTGGTGTGCCGCACCGCAATCGAAGGTGGGCCTCCTTCAGCCTGGCAGCCTTCGCTGAGCACACGCTGTGCAGGCCCTGGCTGGATGCTGAGGACATGGAGGAGAACAGGATATGGTCCCTTTCATCCTAGTTTGGGAACCAACGTAAACAAATAAGTGGCAACCCAAGGTGATAAGTGCAGCGGAGGAAGTTACAGTCAGTCTACCCAGGGAGTCAGGAGGGCTTCATGGAGGAGGTGATGACAGTTGTGCAGGATGAATAGGAGTTGTGGAGTACACAGGATGATGGGAAGATGTGCAAGCCAGAGAAAACAGCATGTGCAAAGGAGTAGAGGCATTGAGCAACCCGGTATTTGGGGGAAGTAAGAAAGTTGCCATTCCGGAGAATAAGATTAAAGGAGGGAGCAATCGGATAAGGCTGGCGAGGTCCTCAGAAACCAAATTATGGA
The DNA here is from genome assembly GCF_000325575.1 of Pteropus alecto. NCBI lineage: Eukaryota > Metazoa > Chordata > Mammalia > Chiroptera > Pteropodidae > Pteropus > Pteropus alecto. The sequence goes on along the minus strand of NW_006429634.1, from coordinate 2,366,355 downwards.
GAGCCGCATTCAAGAGTTTGTTTAGGCCAGTGATTTTCAATGATGGTATTGGGCATACAGGTGATTCTGTCCTGACCCCTGGGCTGATATGGCTAAGCCAGAGACCCCCTTATTCACTGGGCATTCCCGCAGCCCCAGATACACTTTGGGAAGCACCCTGCCCCTCATGCCAATAGGAGAGCTGTGATGTCTTCTGAGGTACTTCAGTGCTCACATGTATTACCTTGGCCCCAGAGGCACAGGCTGAGAGGAGGGACAGTAGCCACCCAGTCCACGTGGACAACTGCATCCTGAACGCTGAGGCCCTCGTGTGCATCAAGGAGCCCCCAGCCTACACCTTCCGGGATTACAGGTGCCAGCTCACACTTGAAGGCCCCCAGTGCCCTGCACTTTGCCCCTCCCCGCCCCCACACACACAGATTTGGGACCAGCTGTTTCCAAAGTCCAGTCCCTTATTCCCAGACCCTCTGGATGGGAAGTTGAATAATAAGGGCATGATTACAGTATAATGTAATGAGTAGGATAGTGAAGTACCTTGGAGAAGGGCATGGGGATTCTGTGGGGCGAGAGGGGAGGGCTGGGAATTTGGGAGTCATTTGTGGAGTTTCAGAGGTTCTAGAAGGCTTTCTTCCTGTGAAAGGCCCTCTCCAGCTGCTGGTCGAAAGCACCTGGAGATGAAGGTGCTGGAGCTGTGGGTTGTCTGGGGAGCTGGGTGAGGAGAAGGTCTGTTTTGAGATGCTTTCTGTCTTTCTCAGCGCCATTCTTTACCTAAATGGAGACTTTGATGGAGGAAACTTTTATTTCACTGAACTAGATGCCAAGACCGTGACGGTGAGTGTGCCCCTTGTCCGCCTCTCTGGGAGACAGAAACCCTCAAAATGCAGCAGGCAGGTCACAGCCAGTTGGTCTTCCTAGTGGCCATCCCTCCCCTTCCCAAAGGGGGGCTTTAAGATGTGTCCATTGCTCCTCTGACTGGTCACCTTTTCTCTTTAGCTCTGGTCTTTGGGAAGCCAGGCTGAGGAGCCATCCTTGATTGTGAAACCTAATGACCCCATGTCTCTTCTGAAGGCAGGTTACAATCTGTCCTGTGTCCCCCCTTTGTGCCCTTCAGGCAGAGGTGCAGCCCCAGTGTGGAAGGGCCGTGGGATTCTCCTCAGGCACAGAAAACCCGCACGGAGTGAAGGCTGTCACCAGAGGGCAACGCTGTGCCATTGCCCTGTGGTTCACTTTGGACGCTAGACACAGTGAGCGGGTGAGAGCAGCTGATACTGCTGTGACCTGGAAGGGCCCTTGTTCTGCTTCCGTCTCCCCCAGTCCCCTTACCAATGGCTCAGACACGAAAGGAGCACTGGGCTTGGGAGTCCAGGGAGACTTCTCACTCCAGCACTGTCACCGTGATCACTTTGCCTTGTCCTCCCTGGTCCTTCTTTCCTACTTATAATGGGGCTCCTGGTGGGCAGGCCAAGATGGGGAATGACCCTGGTTCTTGGTTCCTCATTGGGCACTACCTCAGCTGTCTTTGCCCAGAGAGGGGGACTTATTGGGAAGGAGATGAGCTCAGAGGCCACTGAGGAGAAGAGCCTTTTTGCTCTCCAGGAAGTAGTACCTGAGACGTGGTGAGTACTTGGTCCAGATGCCTCTCTGAATAGCAGGAGTTTGTCGTTGCAGGACAGGGTGCAGGCGGACGACCTGGTGAAGATGCTCTTCACCCCAGAAGAGATGGACCTCCCCCAGGAGCAGCCCCAGGAAGTGCAGCAGGGCCCCCCCAAACCTGTGGAGGAGTCTGTCTCCAGCAGTGAGTCAGGGCACAAGGATGAGCTCTGACAGCATCCAGCCAACCATGAATGGATGATTAGACCCACTGTGAGGAACTCTGTCCTGTCCCCTGAACTGGCCAGCCACTGGGGGCCATGGAGCAGAGGGGCACTTATGTCTGCTGCCCAGCCAAGGGGACCCTGCTCACAGTCGTCTGCGCGGTGCTACTGCTTTTGGAGTGGACATGGCAGGATGGCCCTCCCACCTCTGGACCTGGCTGAGGGCTCAGGACGCAGGCCCAGAGCCACCCCCCAGAGGCTTGCTCAGGCAGCCACATGACAGCAATACAGTATTTAAGTGTCTGTGTAGACAACCAAAGAATAAATGATTCGTGTTTTTTTACTCAGTGGTTTGTTCAGAGAATAGAAACATGCTCACCTGCCCCAGAGGTCTCATTTTATAAAAATTGCTCAGAGCAGGATGCAGTGGCAGGTGTGCCAGGAGGCCGGGCTCAGTACTCTGCTTGGCCACTTCCTGTGCAGCCTCAGGCCAGATACTTAATATCAGGGACCTTGGGGTTGTCATCTGTATAATGGGGATCATAATCCTCATTCTGCCCACCATGTAGGCAGTTGTATGGCCCAGATACAATATCGGATATGACAGCATTTTGTAAACTGGAAAGCTCTGGATGAATGGTAGGGATTATTATTAATCCTTCTTTGGCAGGGAGCAGCTGGTCAGCAGTGCTCTGGCATATTGCCCCCATGTCAGCCACATGCTGCCTGCTCTGCCATCTGACCTCAGAGTCCACATACCTTAGGGCCTCCATGTGCAGGACAACACACACCTCTAGGAGACAGACAAGGAGCAGAACTGGAGATTCAGTTCCTCTGGCCACAAGCCCATCTCCCCTCCTGGGCTTGAGATGCTGTGGGGTGGTAAGTTTGGAAATGTGCACTCATCGCTCATTTATTCAATCAACCAGTATTTGTTGAGCACCAGCTAGGTGCCAGCGCTGAGAATATGGTAGAAAACAAAACAAATCCCTACCTTCGTAGAGCTTATATTTTAGTAGAGGAGACAGGTAATAAACACATATGCGTGTGTACTTATGCGTATGTGTGTGTGCATATGTGCACGTAATCCTTTGAAGTAGAAGAGAAAGTAAGTCAGGCCTTTAGGGAAGAGGAAAGGCCAGGAGGCCGTGTGGTGGCACAGGGTGGGCGAAGAGAGCAGCAAGGTCAGTCTTGGGGGCCTCGTCGGCCACCATGAACACTTGGGCTTTGACTCAGTGAAACAGGAGCCCTTGGAGGGTTTTGAGCAGGGGATTCTGGCAACTGACAGATCTTAAAGGCCTCAGTGAAGAATGGGCTATGGGGGTGAGAATGGAGACAAAGAGAGCAACACTTGTGGTTTGGATCAGAGTGTTGGCAGTGAAAAAGGTCAGCTTCTGGATCTATTGAAGGAGAGCCAACAGGAGTTGCTGTTGGATTGCATGGCATTAGAAAAAGGAGCAGCAAGAAGGATCCTAGCCTAAGCAGTTGGAAAAATAGAGCCCCGCTTCCCATGACGGGGAAGGCTGCAGGAGGGATGGTGACGTGGGAACCAGGAGTTTGTTTTTGCATGCGTTATGCTTAAGATCAAGAAGCCCTTCAGGTATCCAAGTGGAAATATCAAATAGAGAGTTGGATATGTGAGTGGGAAGTTCAAGGAGAGGTGGAGGTAGGACCATGACTTTGGGAGTCATCATTGACATGTGGGTGGTGTTCAAAGCCAGGAGTAGTCACTGTAGACAGAGGAAAAGTCAGAAGACTGAGCCTGGCTGGAGGTGACATGCTAGAGGACATTGGGACCACCCATGAGTGGGGGACCTGAGAGGGACGTCCTGGAAGCTGATGGGAGTGTTTCATGGAGGGAGTAAACGATGGTGTCAAATGCTGCTGGGCAGCTGAGCAAAGAGCTGAGAATCCACTTTTGGATTTGATGATATGGAGATCAGTGAGAACATATTTTGGGGAGGTGGTGTGGACGAAAGATGGGCTGGAGTTGGTTTGAGTGAGACAGGGTGAGGATATGTGACGATAGTAGGCATAGACAGCTCTTTGCGGGAGTTTAGTTTTTCCTGGGGGCAGAGAGATGAGCTAGAGGGAGATGTGAAGTGAAGGACTTTGTTTTTTATGCTAGGAGACAGCACCACGTGTGTGTATGCTCGTGGGAATGATCCCGTAGAGACGGTCACTGCTCCTTTAGTCACTGATGATCCTGTGTCCTGTTTGGTGACTCATTCACCTTATGGAGAGAGGACCACGTTAGTGGAAAGAGCATGAGCTTCGCCCACATGCTCAGTAGGCGAGACTCCCACTTCTATCCCCGAGAGTCATGTGACCTCCAAGTGATTTCCTCCCCAGTGACATGGGTTCACCGTCCTGATCTCTCAGGATGCTCAGGAGTATTCATGAGGGAACGCTCATAAAGTACCTGGTGTGATGTTTAGCACATAGTAGTTACGCAACATTACAGAAAACTACATCCACCCGATTCTGGTCTTCCAGAAGTTTCCACATCAAGGCAGATGACCTCCACCATTTCAATGTATGCTAACCACATGGAGACAGCAGACAGTCTCAGTTGAGCTCATGAAAGCCAAATGTTTTCAACAGCAACAAGACCAGGATAAGTGTATACAATTAGGGTGGGTGAATTGACCTGGAAGCGGGAGGTGATGGCAGGGTCCGGGCTGGGACTGGGCTGTGATTACTCGGCCTGTGCTTGTAATGCATGTGCAAGAGTGCGTCCGCCACGGGGCAAGTGTGCTTGAAATGAAGGGAGTGCCCATGGGAGCATTGGCGGGGCGGTGGGGGCAGCTCAGCACACAGGGGTTAGATGTGGACGTGGACCATGGTCTCTGGCATCCCAGGCGGCTGGCAGAACTCTCAGCAAGGGAACTGAGAGAGCCTGTGCTCAGGGAGGAGGATGGAGCACTGCCAGACAGCCATGATTGCCACAGAGGTGCCCCCACCCCCCCTTGGTTAGGCATGGGACACAGAAACGAGGCTGGTAGTAGGGCCACGAGGCGCTTATAGTCCTTGAGAAGGAAGCAAGACGGGGCCAAGCACTGTGGATGGAAATATGCAGCACATTCCAGGATCCCAGATCTGGGCCCTGACCCTCCCTGGACAGGCAGGATGGCTGGGGTGGCCACATTGCTGGCCGTCCTGCTTTCTAGCTGTGTGGCCTGAGACAAATGCTCTCCATTTCGAGCTTGTGGTTCAGAAGGCTCTGAGTTAGGGGAAATAAAATTAGCTCCACCTCCAACGTTTCAGGTGGTGGCTGCAGAGAATGTGCTGGAAAACAACCAACTGACTCAGACCCTCCTGACTAGCAGTGGGAGAGGACCGGGAAAGGGCTCCAGTGTTCCACTGGGAGGGAGGCAAAAACATGTAATCCTCATGCCGGCCAGTCAATGATCAACACACATCCACTCAGCGCCCGCTCTCTTCCAGGCACTGCCAGGCAGGAGGCGCCAGTGGGTCTTTAGCCACAGGAAGTCCACCGACGGCCAGGACAGGAGGACACAAAAGGGGAGTCCCAGCCAGGAGGGAGTCTTTTGGGGACAGCTTTCATTAGCCACATTTCTTCAGGCATATTATGTTTTCCAGAAGCACTTCTCATCCATTATTTGATCCCTATAAACTGTCATGAACCCAACAGGGCAAGTGGGATTAGCCCTACTTTTCAGTTGAAGAATCAGGCCCGAAGAAGCTAAGGGACTTGCCTAATATACAGCTTTCAGTGGCAGAGGTAACGCTAGAACCCTAAGCTTCTTATAATGTATGCAAAAAGCACTTTTTAGACTATGAAGTGTGACACCCCAGGGCATTTTTCAGTTAGCTCCTAATGGAGGCTGGACGGGGCCCAGAGTTTACCTGGTCTCCCACAGGCCTGGGGTCACTGGGCTGGGGGGTGGGAGCACCGGGGTGGTGGAGCCCTGGGTAAAGAAGCTGCACCAAGTTAGGGAACTTCACTCCAGGACCAGGGTCTGAATTCTAAAAGGCTTTGGAACGTTGGTGACGGAAGGCCATTAGGGTAGGAGACGTCTTGGTAGAACAGACTCAAAGCCTCAAATAACAAAGAGAAGGGATAAACAGAAGGGCTTCAGAGGGAGATGTGAACATCAGTCTGGATCACCAATGACTCTAGCCATTTGCGTGAGGGAAGCTCTGGGGGTGCCCCGGATGGAGGTGTGGGCAGGACTAAGGCCTCTGAGCCCTGGGACCTTGGTCCTGGGGACAGTGGTTCACTTCCCCTCTTTGGCTCTCATTTGTCAACAGAGGGTAGCAGCCTATGTGGCTTGACACTCGGTTTCTGTGTGGTCTTGATTCCAAGGCCTTGGGACCAGAATGACCCCTGGGTCTTCCTTACAGAGAGAGCCTCTGAGAAGGGTGGGAGTATAGGGTCAAGGCCCAGCTCAGAGAAAAAGCGAGCCTGGTCTGTGTGGAATAACGTGCGCCAAGTGGCTTCCATGTGTGGGCGCCCTGCCCTCTCTCAGACATTGACCAACTCTATCGACCTTCATGACTCCATAAACTAGATGGCCTGGCCTGTTTAGAGGTGAAGGTGCAGGCTGCACAGCCAGCTCAGGCCATGGGTGGAAGTATTCACCTCTAGGGAGCACACTGTGACTGCCCTCCCCCTAGTCCTCCCGAGAAAGGAGGGTAGGGGTGAACCTGGCAGGGACCCACAGGTCTGATGGGAAGGCTTCCCCAGCTGTTTCCTAGCTTGGGGTAAGTTACCTCCCTCAGCCTCAGCTCCTTGTGGATGAAGGGACTGCAGAGGTTATTGCCCATCATGAAGGGCTGCTTGGAAGGTGAGATGATTAATGCATGAAAGGGTGCTCACTGGGTCCCCAGGAGTGTCCTTTCTGGCCTCTGGCAATAACCTCTGCTCCCCTTGATTGTACCTGTCTCACTATGGTAGAAGAGGGATCTGAATTCAGGACTGACTTCTCTACAACTGCTTAGACCCTGTTTGATTTTGGGGACCTGCAGACCTTCCCAGGAAGCACGTCAGCCTTTACACAGATCCATGTGGCTCTGGTCTTCCCAGCAGGAAGGGCCACAGGGGGTCCAGTGTCTGAAACTGCAAGCACCCACCTCTGACCCTTCAGAGGGCAGGCTGCTTCTCCAGCTCCCACTGGCTGGAGCTCTAGGCCATACCAGGGGCCCACGCCTTGGGCGGGCGCACAGGGCAGCCATTGTCTGAGCAGTGCCTGGCACCCTCTCGTTTGCATAGCCACGTGAAGAATGCAAGGGTGCAGGCTGGGGACGTGTCCCTGCAGAGGAGGGCCAGGGCTGTGGGGGAGGAAGTTGACTAGGGTGGGGGTCAGGCGGAGGAGGTGGGGAGTCAGCAGCACGACTCTGCCTTTCCTCAGTACAGTCCAGTAAAAGCAGGTGGCCTCTGGAGATGGAAGGGGACAGCCAGGGGCGGAGGGGAGGGGGCTAGTGGGAGTGGGAGCAGGGTTGTGATATCCCCCCTGCACCCATGGCCAAACTGAACTGAACGTGAGGGGATTGCTAATGAGCTGGAGGAGAGTTAAACATTCCCCTGCTCCAGAGGGCTACATTCCCCTGCTCCAGAGGGCTAAGCTGGGATGGGAGAGAGAAGAGGGAGGTGGGCGCTAGGAGGGGGAAGCCTGAACCCCAGGAATGTGCAGAGGCCACGGCTCCCTCCCCTCCAGGATGCTCTGGAGCTGGGGGCCGGGGCCCAGTGCCTCCGGCCCCAGCAGGAGCTGCTAAGCCAGCCAACAGGGGATTAACGAACGGGCTGAACAGTCTGCCTTCCTTCAGGCTCATGCTGGAAGGTTGGTGCTATTTCCTACCTCCCTGCCAGAACCTTTGCTGACTGGCAGCCGGGTCTGACCTAGCCTTGACGGGGCCCCTCTTCTGCCCCCGCAGATCTCAAAGAGACCCCACAGTGTGTATTCCCTAGTGTGGCCTCTTCTGTTTTGAATACACATGGCTCCTAGGTACCTTAGACCCCCTCTCCCTAAAACCTCTTCGCCAGTCCACTCTCCATATCTGCCTTCAGAGTCCTGTCCAACCCTGAGGTCTTACCTGCTGCAGACTGGAATTCCATTTCCTTTCTGTCCTTCAGTCAGAGAGACAGAAAGCCCCCAGGGTCAGATCAGCCACGCAACATCCAAGTCGTCAGCTCAGGGCTGGTTCTTGGGGTAGGAATTAGAATTTTAGGGCACTGGCATCAGGTTCCTAAGTGGTTTCCCTGAGGAGGGACCCTGAGGACGAGCAGGGTCCCTTCTCCCAGCCCCTCCCTTCTCTATCCCTGGGGGGTGGAGGCGGGGCGGAGCGGGGAGGGGGCACCCACCTGGGTCAAGGCCCCGCCCTTGCAGGGGGCTGGGCAGGAGCTTTGCTGGGGACCCTACCCTGGCTTAGGCAGCTGCTGTGGGCGGGCCCCTGGCCTTGCCAGCGCCTGGGCCTCCCCCTGCATTCTAGAGCCCCAGCCGCTGCCTATGCTGCTGCCTTGGCTGGGCTGCCACCTCTTCTTCTCATTCTCTGACCACTGCTGCACTCCACCCCCCTGCCCAGCTGCTCCGCTCACCTGGCCATGACCCCAGCTCCCCCAGGGACCCTGGCCCAGCCCTGAGCTCTGGGACCCCCAGCGCCCTCCCCTGGGCCATGGCCAATTCGGGCCTCCAGCTCCTGGGCTACTTCCTGGCCCTCGGTGGCTGGGTGGGCATCATCGCCAGCACAGCCCTCCCGCAGTGGAAGCAGTCCTCCTACGCTGGCGATGCCATCATCACCGCCGTGGGCCTCTATGAAGGGCTCTGGATGTCCTGCGCCTCCCAGAGCACCGGGCAGGTGCAGTGCAAGCTCTACGACTCACTGCTCGCCCTGGAAGGTAGGCCTCATGCCAGCTGGGTTGGGGGTGGGATGTGGGGCGGGGGAAGTTTAGAGCAAGCTTTCCCACAGTCTGCCATCTGCACTGGGCTCCAAGCTCCAGCCCCCCGCCCCTATACACTTTTATAAATCTAGGACAGCCCGGTACCCCACGGCAGGCCAGCTCTGCCACTGTAACCTTGAAAGAGTCACTGATCCTCTCTGTGTTCCTATGTCCTCATCTATAAAGGGGATACTATGACTTTTATAGGTTGATGGGAGGGTCAGGTGAGATGAGTGTCCGGCACTCAGAAAGGTTCAGGCAAGACCCTCCCTTCCACTTCTCCCCATGCTCTGCAGGCAGACACGCTTGTGCGCACACGCCAGTCCTGCCGCCTAGACAAGCATGCCAGCATGCGGGTATACCCACGCACATGCACACATGCACATGGATGTGTACACACAGGGGCTCGGGCACACAGGTCCCTTTTCTCTTCCTCCTGGGGAATAGAAGTAAACCTGACAAGTTGGCTAGTAAACAGGTAGCTCTGTCACTGGTTCACTGCAGCTCTGTTCTTGGCTCATGGCCAACCCAGGGACGACAAGCCAGAGCTGGGTTGCCATCGCATGGCCCCTGGGACTCTGGTCCCAGCAGGTCATCTGGCCCCCCTCAGGAATCCAGTTTCCCTGAGCTGTCCCCAGGCCCAGGACTTACTGAGCAGCAGGCTTATATGGCTGCCATAGGTAACTCAATGGGCAGAGGGGAAGGTGCCCAGAGTCAGAATGGCCAGTGGGGGAGGCATCCTTGCCTGAGGGCCACCTGGGCTAAGCTGGGCCTCAAATGCCCTCAGCTCTCCCTTTTGCCAAATCTGAAAGGCCCCAGCCAAAACGCAGCAGATTAGAGAACTCTAGCTGCCTGATCACTCACTACACACCACTTGGAGGAGCCTACGAGGGGGAGTGAACAACGGGGTTATGTGAGAAGCTCGACCCCGTCTTCACTACCTCCTCACACCTGCCCATGTGGCAGCCCAGGGGGAACTTCCAGCTCCTGCCCCGGCCCTCCCATCCTGGGCTCCCCTCACCCGCCCACTTCTCCCACCACTGGCTCAGTCCCTCTCGCCCACCCAGGTCACATCCAGTCTGCACGAGCCCTGATGGTAGTGGCCGTGCTCCTGGGCTTCGTGGCCATGGTCCTCAGTGTCGTTGGCATGAAGTGCACCCGGGTTGGAGACAGTAACCCCATTGCCAAGGGCCGCATCGCCATCTCTGGGGGTGCCCTCTTCCTCCTGGCAGGTGAGTGCCCTGGCTCTTTCTCCATCATCTTGGCCATGGCCGGTAGCCACACCCTCGGTGGCTAGCTGGGGGCAGAGCTTAGCACTCCCTTCTTTGTCCTTAGGCCTCTGCACTTTGACTGCTGTCACATGGTATGCCACCCTGGTGACCCAGGAGTTCTTCAACCCGAGCACACCTGTCAATGCTAGGTGAGTGCCAGGCATGACGTGGGCCAAGGGATAAGCTGGGCCTCCTTCTCCACCACCTCTGGGGCCGCTGGCCTTTGTCCTGTAGGGCACTCGGAAGGGAAAACAGTATGTGGCCCCAGATGCTGTCGCTGAAAACCTCTCTGGAGCAGGGAACCAGGCAGGGTGTGCTGGGCCCTCTGAAGGGGTAGAAGGTCCACAGGAGCTAAGTGCTCTGGCTCTGGGCTTAAATCCCAGCTCTGCTCCTGCTGGCTGTGTGACAGGCTAGTTCCTTAATCTCTCAGCGCCTGATTTCCTCCCTGTAAAATGGAGATAGGACCGAAAGACCAGTGCAGTTGTGAGGGTTCAATGAGGTATTCAGGTAAGGGACTTAATGCAGGGCCTGGGCCCTGGTGAGTGGAGCTATTGTTATTCTTGCAGGAAGGGGGTGAGAATGAGGCTGGAGAAGAGGGAGGACAGATCATGGAGGGCCTTGCAGCTGTAGGAAGGTTTTGTTCCCTAGCCTGGGGTAGAAAGCAGCTGACAGTCCCTCCATCTATGGTGTGAAGAATGGTAAGGAGAGGGCAAGACCCGTAAGGTGCTGTTGCAAAGGCCTGGAGCAGAGGGTTTGGGCCAGTGGAGAGTAGGTCAGAGATATTTAGAAGGTAGAATGGTCAGAATGTGCAAGGCCAAGGACGAGAGAGCCAAATAGGGGGTTCTATGAAGGGCCTGGGCCCCTCCCGGCTCTTCCCTCACCTCTCAGCTCTGCCAGGAGCAGAGAATGGTACAGTCTCAACCCCAGACATTGCAACAGGCCTCAGGCCCTGGTGCGGAGAGAGGATGAGAAAAGGTGCCTGGGCTATTGCAATCAGGAGGGCTTCCTGGAGGAGACAGAGGTGTGGAGAAGGGAGGAAAAGGAGACCTCAGGTGTGAGGCTTGTTCCCTGAAGCTGGCAGCTCTAGCCACGAAGCTCTGCCAAGCAAGAGGCAGTTTAGCTCAGGGATGCCAGGCTGGCACTCGTCTTTTCATCCCTTCAACATTCCCTAAGGTCACCTGTGTGGCAAACCCAGTCCTGGGCCCTGGGAAAACAGATGAATCTGGTGCTGTCTGCCCTGTAGGCCCTCCCCAGGGAGCCAGGCAAGCAAAGGACTGAACGGTCACCTAGTGAGTCAGTGCAAGGCAGCCGAGCATAGAGGAGCCTAGGAAAGTCCCTTAGAGGAGGTGGCATCTGAGCTGGGCCCCGAAGGCGGGAGTGCAGAAGGCGTAGAAAGGGAGAAAGTCCAGGAGGGGGTGCCTCGTGCAAAGGCACAGGGGTGGGGAGACTCAGGGAGCTGCAGAGGGGCCTGGCTGGTTAGCAGAGACCATGTGTGGGGATCCTGGAGTGCCAGGCGGAGGGGTCTGACCTTCTCCAGAGGGCAGTGGGGAGCCCCGCCTGGGAGTTCTGTGGACCAGACCGAGATGAGAGAAATGGGAGGGATAGCCCTGCTCCTCCCCATGGGACCTGCAGGCCCTCCCAGACCCCATCCACTGGCCCGAGATTGCACAGAGCAGGCCCCCCTGGGCCTAGGTCACCCTGTGTGATGTTGACATGCTGGGGTGGAGGCAGAAGAAGGATGAGCATTCTTCTCAGCTTATACGGAGAGGCTGAGGAAACTTCTGAGAACCTCCCTCCTACCCCCCACCCCCCGCCATCTCAGCTCCCCACACTCTGCCCACCCTCTGCAAAGGCCGAGGCTGCGGAGCCCCTGAGAAAAACTGAGGTGGTCTGGGTTTGCAGCCACATCTGATGGCATACTCTCTACACCTTATAGGTACGAGTTTGGCCCAGCCCTGTTTGTGGGCTGGGCCTCTGCTGGCCTGGCCATTCTGGGGGGCTCCTTCCTCTGCTGCACATGCCCGGAGCCTGAGAGAGCCAACAGCAGCCCGCAGCCCTACCGGCCTGGCCCATCAGCTGCCGCCCGAGAGTACGTCTGAGCCCGCCCTGGCCAATGGTCTCCCACTCAGCACTCTGCTGGCCCCTACAGCACCCCGGGCAGGGCCAGTAGGGCACAGGGTGTTCCCCAAGCTCGCTTAGGACTTTGAGCAGCTTGTCCCCAACTTAGGCACCTCCCCTTGCTCTGAGACTCAGACTTAAACACTTCTGAGAGGCCAGACAGAGGTGGGACCCAGCCCACAGGAGCACACAGACGTGCAGGTGCAGGCATGGACCTGTCCGCACAGCCTCGTGGCACCAACGTGTTTTTCCACACCAGCCCAGGTGCCGGCCCTTTGACCAGTGGCTTATTTACTCACTGAAGGGCTACATGAGTGTCTACTCTGCTGGGCCCTGGGGACACAGCAATAAAGATGAACCTTGGGGCCCGTGCTCTGGGGTGGCCAGAGCCCTTGGCCTCCCCAGGCCCACAGGTTCCTCACAACCACCTGATGAAGGAGGCAGTGCCGGGATGACAAATGTCCCCGCATTACACATGAGGAAACAGGTTCAGAGAGACCAAGAGGCTTGGCCCCATTATCTCTGAGTTCAGGTCTCAGCCTCTTTCAGCATGCCCAGCCCTGCGGGGACACCCACACAGTCTAGGCCGGACCGCATCACCCCCAGCCCTGGGAACGGGCCCCAGGCAGTGCTGCTGTGAGGGACCAGGTATGACCCTGTGGCCGGTCCCTGGGCCTGAACCCCACAGCCCCTGCCCCCCACCCCCATTTCCCCCACTGCTGCTCACTCCACTAACCAGCTTTCCTCTCTTTTGACTTTCAGACCAGTTGTTAAATTGTCTGCCTCCGCCAAGGGGCCCCTGGGTGTATAATGTCCAGGTCCCTAGCCTGACCCTGGTCCCTGCCATACCTAGACTGTGTGTGTGGTATTTTTTGGAAAGAAAAGTGAACATCCAGCCCCAAGTGTGGTGTCATTTGATCCATTCCTGGCGCAGCTAGGGTGGAGCCTGGCTCAGGGAGGTCAGAGCTGGTCCCTGAGGTTGTTGGGCATAAAGATGGGGAGACAGAGGTCCAGGGTGGGTTACACAGCACATCCAAGGCTGATCAGGCCTCCTGCCCCCTGCCCAGTAACCTCCCCAGCATGGCTTGGGTTAGTACCAGGACCCATCCTGAGGCCTGGCCCAGTGCTGGGAGCCAGCCCTGGGATTGGGGAGCCCCCAGTCTGGAGAGAGACACAACCCCACCCAGGTTGCTTTGCTTGCCCCTGGGAGCCCTCCTGGGAGAGGGGAAAGTCCCTGGGAGGCCCTCCAGCTGGCTTCTGAGGATCAGAGCTGAGCGGAGGGAAAAACTTCAGGCGCTCACTAAGAGGAGAAGGGACTGGGGAAGGATGTTAGGGCCTTTCAGACATTAGGACTGTCCTGAGCAAGGCTGGAAGCTCCAGCTCTGCTCCCACACCAATGCTGCCCGCTTTCCACACCCACCAGTCCTCCTCTCCAGTCTGCTGGGGCCTGCTACATCCCGCTCCTGAACCGGGGCAGGGAGGGGGTGGCCCGAGGCTACCTGAAACTGCAGCTGGAGCTCCATCCTCACACAGAGGTACTGTCAGAGCCAGAAGGGCTTTTGGTTTCGAAGTACAGGTAACCACCCCTTTAGTCTAGACGCGGGTGACGTCCTCAGAGGAATATCAAGAAAATTAACCCAGATCAGCTCCTCCTCTCATGCTCAGGCCTCTCCCACCCCAAATGTCCTCCCTGGACTCTGAGTCGCTCTCTGACCGCTCTCTCAACTGGAAAGAGCTGACAGTGACTGCCTCTTGCCTTCCCTAAGCCCTCCTCAGCCAGTTCCGTTCTGGCTTCCTCCATCATCTTCTGACCACATCTCCCATCAAATCACAGATCCCAAGGACATAGCTCAGCGTTCACAAGCTTGCCTCTGAGAGGTGAAGTCAGACAAGATGACTGTTGGGGGCACTAGGGCGGGGCAGGAGGATGGGAGGAGAGAAGAGCTGCTGTAGGGTAATTGGCGTGGGGCTCTGGCCTGGCAGCTGCCGCACTTCCGTGGGAAGCCTTAGGCGTGGCTGTTTCATGAGACCTGTCCAGCCTCTGGCCAGAGGGGGTGGACACCTGATCCTAAATGGGTTTAGCAGAGTCCTGACCCTCTCCTCCCAATTATGAATGAAAACTGTGAGAGTCCCTCTGGGGGCCTGAGCTGTAAGTCAGCTGTTTTCACCCCTGGGTATGTATTTGACACATCCCAACTTAAATTGGCCTGGGAACGGTCTGAGTTCAGGCAGATCCCAAGGGATTGCAACATGTGGTAAGCACTGAGGCCTAAAGTTGGGGCTACATTTCTCACTACTTTGAAGGGGGTCTCGGAGGGAAAAAGCCACCCTACAAGAAGCGAGGAAAGCTGAGAAGCAGCTCTGCCTTCTTCTACCTTTCCTGAGACCAGCTGTTCCATGCCACATCCTTCCAATAAATGACCCCTTTTGCTGAGATAATTTTGAGTTTGTTTTTTGTTACATATAGTCAAATGTGCCCTCGCACCAAATTTGGAACCTGGAAACTGTCACAGTGAGGGTTTTGTTGTGGGTGCCAGCTAAGCAGGATGGGATGCAGGGCACAGGCTCGATCTCCCTGCCCCAGGCTGGGGTTTGGCACCCCTTGCTATCTGGTCATGAAGCAGTTGTCCAGGAAACTGTCATCTCTTGAGGTTCAGAGTCTGTCATAGGCTTAAGACTATTACTGAACAAGGGTCCACTACCTGATGTGCATAGAAGCCAATACTATGGCACCAGCTTTTAAGAAAAGGAGCTTTATGTGCAAGTCAACTGGCAAGAAAAGGCAAAGCTCAAATCTGACTTCCTTGATCCAGGATACAGAACGGGGTTTGAAGGGCTGACAGTTAAGGGTTCACAAATGTTACTCATGAGATGTGTTTTACAAGTGTTCTCTTACGTTGTGTATCCAAGGTTTAAACTTTCGTTCTGTGTCTTATTAGAAAAAGGCTAAAACCAAGTTCTGTGGTTATAGGACTTGGTAGGAAGATGTTGGGATAGAATGAACTGACTGCTTCTTATGGATTTCAGGGATAGGCTATGAGAGACAAGCTCCCTGCCAGTGAGTGGGCCTGACAGCAGGGCAGGAACAAGGTTCAGTGTGATCCTTCATGAAAGGAAGCCCTTTCTGCCTATAGCCAGGGACTAGGGAGACGGAGAGTCAGATCACCACATACAACCCAGTTAACACACTGATTAACAATGCAGTGAGGTGCTGGCAATGGGAAGATGTCTGGGAGAAGTGGGAGGGGTTTAGGCTAGAAGAGTTTGGGAAGCCTGTCTGTACCAACCCCCTCACCCCAGCAAGCCTCTCCTGAAGCAACCTCTTTCAAATGTCTACATCAAGGTCACCAGGGCTGCCAACCTGCAGCAGGGCCAACTTCCCTGGCCTCACGGTTGGGCTCCTGTTTACCGACCCAGGCTCAAAGCTAGAGAATTGGGTGGAGACCCAGAAGGTGGGCCAAAAGTCATGACCTTAAAACTTCTACTGTTGTTTATTAGCAAACATTGGTCTCCAGAGAATGAAATTGGCAGCATATGGTTTTGGGAGGAATATACCTGTATGCCTGGCCCTAAGGAGTACCCAGGTAACTAAGAGGAGTGAACTCGGGGTACTGGAGTAGCTGGCCAGGGGACGCATCTATTGCCTGCATGAGAATATGGGTATGGTCTGAGTATTAGATGCTGTCAAGAAATGATGGTTAATTCTATGTTCTATGTATTATTCATTTTGTGTGATGATGACACTATGGTTATTTTTCTCTAAGCCTTTATCTGTTAGAGGTGCACACTAACATAATGGCTGGATTTGCTTTAAAATACTCTTAAGAATGAAAAGGTCAGGGGTGGGGGAAGTTATGACTGGTAACCAGTGGTACTTAGGGATTCACTCTGTGTAGACATCTGCAAATGAAATTAAAGGTTTAAAATCCCTTCAAGTTTTGCTGGTTGTATATTTAATGTATCCTTGCTGGCCACCTGAATAAACGTGAACACTTTAGAGCAGGGATCCTCAACCTCCAAACTGCAGATCGGTATTGGCCCAGTTCCTAACAGGCCATATAGCAGGTGAGTAGCGGGCAAGGGAGTGAAGCTTGATCACTAGCATCACCGCCTCAGCTCCACCTCAGATCATGAGGCATTAGTCTCATGGGAGCACTGGTTTCTAGTGCCAAAAATGTTGGGGACCACTGCTTTACAGACTTGTTACTCAAGGCACAGTCCTCCGACGGCAGTGTCACATCACCAGGAAATTGGTTGAAAATACGAGATCTCAGGACTCACCCCAGACCAAGTGAAACACTCAGCATGTTAACATGATTTCCAGGTGATATGTGCACACACTGAAATTTGGGAAACGTAGACCTATGCTGGTGGGAGCTGCGTGGTACCTCTCCTTTTCTAGATGAGATTTCAATTGAACTCCCTTATTCTCCATCATTTCCATAGTAGGTATATTGAAAGTGGGTCAACTTATGATTTTATCTAGAGTTGGCAAAATTCAGGGGGAGCCCCAACTAAACCTGATGCAGGTAAAACTGGAAATAAAGAATGAACAGAGTTGAGCTTCCTGACTTTTCTCCTCCTAGAGCACATAAAAATAATAGTTCAGTTTATGAGAAACTGCGGGCAATTTTATTCTGGACAACTCCTGTTGAAAACAGCTAAAAATGTTGGGAGAAGCTTCATAGCATTAAAAGGCTGACATGATGCTATGGAATCACTTAGTGAAAACCTGAAAAGCACTCTCTCACCCTCTCCGACAAATGGTGGCCCATATAGGTACCACAAAACTCAGGAGTCATTGCCTGGCAGGGGATGAGATTGGTTACGTACAACAGGAGTGAACAAATAAGTAAATTTACCAAAGATAACGGGAGGCAGGCTTCTCATGGTCAGAGAATCAATTTACGAAGGTGCAAACGGGGAAGACTAGAATAAATTCTGTGGTGTTGGATTGGAATTGCAGGTATCTGGATGAACACCTGGCTTTTAATATACATAAATATTAAAAGTTATAGTTGTGTATATACATGTGAGATACATATACACACACATACATATACATACATATATCTATGAGCTCTATCCTCCAGAAAGGCCTAAAAGCAATGACACCCCAGGTAAGGGTGATTTCTGAATACAATTCTCCACTAAAAGGTACCAGAGCTCCATGGAGAAATGGCTGATTTGAGTGCTGAGGTAAGGAAAGTAGAAAATAAGCTTGGAGTATATTGATGTTCCAGAAAGTGAATATCGATTAAAATTCTGTCTTTAGCCGAGACAATTGAGCATCAAAATAAATAATGACAGTAATGAATTTTAACTCAGTGAATAAAAACAAGAATCCTGAATAAAGTCCATACTGATATGAATAATTAAATAAGTGAAGAAAAAGCTCTACAGTAAAATGCCAACTAATACGAATAATTTATTAACTAGTAAGTACAAAATATTTTTTTACAATGAAACACAGGAGACATATCTTAATCAAGTGATGAGTTAACAGCATTGATAATGGGACAAGTCAAAATTGTGTCCCTTGATATAATGCAGAGAACACAGCATCATTTATGATATTCTTGCTAGAGGTACATAAATGGAATCTACTTACAAGACAGAAAAATCCAAATTGAGATTATTGTACAAAATAACTGCTTGCACTCTTCAAAACTATCAACATTATGAAAGACAAGGAAAGACTGAGGAGCTATTCCCGAGAGATTAAAGAGATATTACAACCAAATACAGTGAGTGATCCTAGATTGGATTCTGGACCTATAAAGGACATTCTTGGGACAATCAGTGAAATTTGAATGGTATCAGTGGTTTAGATAGTAGTACCGCATCAAAGTTAATTTCCTGAGCTTGATAGTTTACTGTGGTTTTGTAGATAGTGTCCTTATATTTTAGGAAATACACACTGAAGTAGTAAGAGGATGAGGCATTGGAAAAAATATTCATAGATACATATGAAGTTACAAAGCAAATATTTGCAGTATAATATTAAATGGCAATCTAAGTGAAGGGCATACAGAAATTCTTAGAACTATTCTTCTTGCAAATTTTCTCTCGTTTGAAATTATTTCAAGATAGAAAGTAAAAAAAAAAGAAATGTCTAAGGAAAATCTAGAACACTGAGAAGCTGATATTCTCAGAGGGCACTTGAAATCCAAGCAAACATAGATGCCTCTCAAGATGGCGATGGAAAGCTTTGAACTCACTTACGGTGAAAACTAAATGTCTATTTCACTCTCACATTTCAAAGATATTTCCACTGGGTATAGAATTTTGGGCTGACACCCCCCCACCCCCCTTCAGTACTTCAAATGTCATCCTAGTATCTCCTAGCTTACATAAGTGATTTTAAAATGAAAAGTCTGCTGTAATTCTTATTTTGTTACTGCGTTTTTCTTTCTGCTTTCCAGATTGTCTCCATCTTTATTTTGGTTTTGTGTTCATTCTGCTTGGAGCTGAGCTTCCTGTAGTTTGTTAACTTTCATTGACTTTGGAAAATTTTCAGCCAATATCTTTTCAAACATTTTTTGCTACTTCAGTTACACATTTGATACTGTCAGAACTCTTAAATGTGCTTTTATTTTTTCCATGTTTTTGTTTCAGTTTGGATAATTTCTACTGACCTATCAAGTTCATGAATTTTTTCCTCTGCTGTGTCACTATTTGATAGCACGTCTAAGCAATTCCTCATTTCTGATGGTGGGCTGATGCTATTTGTTCTTAGTCTGAGACCTGGAATTCAGTTATTAGTATTCCCGAGTCTCAGCATTCAACACTCCCTGCATGCCTGCACCCCAGAGGGACTCTCTCTCCATGCTCCTGCCCCTTCCCCAGGAATAGCTGGCTTGTTTTTACGACACAGGCTCTTCAGTGGCAAGGGAGTTTTCTCAGTTCTGCTCCAGCCTTGGTCAGACAGGCCTGTGCACCTGAGCCTCAGAGGTATGGCTTTCTCCCCTCAGCGTAAAGTCTGAACTCTGCATAGTAATGATGGTGGGGTGGGTCTTGGGAGGGAGTGTTTCCTGCCCTCAGTTACCAAGGGGCAAATGTCCTCTTTTTGAGGACCCCAAGCGGGGTTTTAATTTGGTGTTGCAAAGCTAATTGCAAGAATAAAAGTGAACATTAGCAGTGTAAGCTTTTACTCTATGGCCATTGAATGGAGAAGTGGGTGGTATGCAGCTCTCACATCAACTTCTGGTCTTTAGTGGTCGAGAGGTGGTCTAAATAGGATAGTAGAAATGAAGAGGATATTTAGGTAAATAGGACGAATAGCCATAGGTTTTCTGGGAAAAGGGGCAGTGGCTTTCTCTGGATCAGGGTTCCACCCTCTTTTTGTATATTCTTTTCCAGCTGTTGTCATGGTGATTTTCAACTGTCATGGTGCTTGTTAACATGGAGATTATAATGAGCTTTAAAATCTTTTGGAGGTCATTTAGGCAAGTCAAAATTTTGTGTCCTTTGATATAATGCACCGAGAACACAGTATCATTTACAGTATTCCTGCTAGAGGTGGGACTGGTTTCGAATGGCTTCAGCTAGTCTTGACAAGTTCTTAACTGCTGACCCGGAGCCTCTCTGTTCTGAGATAAAGTTAGAGCTGGGGGAGAGGTTCAGCCAAGCCAGCCCTGCAGGCCTTTCATGGTGTACCACCACCAGACAGCAGACGTGTCTATTTTCATCAATGCAGGATCATAGTCCTATGTGGGTTTCCTATTTTCCCCTAGTGGCAGGCAGCTTTTGCTTCTACCCCAAATTAGAGGTTGGCAACCTTTGAGACTTCTTATGCATTGTCTGCTTGTGAATGCTCTCCCTTTTTTTCTCAAAATGTGTTTACCTTCGTATCCTACTGTGTATAGAATCCTAGGTTGGCAATTATTTTCTTTCGGATCATGGAAGATCATCATTCCACTGTTTTGTGGCACCCATTGTTTTGCTGAGAATTCAAATGTCAGCTTAAATGTCACTCCTTTGAAAGTAATACTTTTCCCTCCCTGGCTCCTTGTAATATTTTTTGTCATTTTAAAAATCATTGTATCATTATTGATGTGGTTAGATGTAAATTTTTTACTTAACCTTTTTAGGCTTCTTGATTCTTTCTTTTGGTGTCTTCACCGCTCCTCAACCATTTAAGTTCTAGCCATTATCTTTTCAATTCTTTTTTTTCTTTCTTCTGTGGCTCCAATTATAGTCTGGTTGATTTTCTTAATTTTTAAATCTGTTGTGTCAATTTATAGTTCCTGGTTCCCCTTCTTATTAGTTTGCTAGGGCTGCCATAACAAAATGCCATAGGCCAGATGGCTTAAACAACAGAAAGTTATTTCCTCACATTCCTGGAGGCTAGAATTCTAAGATCGAGGTGTTGCCAGTGTTAGTTTCATTGAGCTCTCTCTCCTTCAGTTGTAGAAAGCTGTCTTCTGTCTTCGCATGGTCCTTCTTCTATGTATGTCTATAACTTAATTTCATTTTTTCCCTCTAATCTCTTCTAGTAAGGATATCAGTCATATGGAATTAAGGCTCACCTCAATGACCTCATTTTACTTACCTCTTTAAAGACCCTATGTCCAAATATAGTCACATGTTGAGGTATTGGGGATTAGGACTTCAACATATGAATTTGGGTGGGATAGACACAATT
Organism: Pteropus alecto; assembly: GCF_000325575.1. NCBI lineage: Eukaryota > Metazoa > Chordata > Mammalia > Chiroptera > Pteropodidae > Pteropus > Pteropus alecto. The sequence continues at coordinate 2,345,604 of NW_006429634.1, read as the reverse complement.
TAGCCCGTAATAGCTAATATTTTCCTTTATCTCCATGAAAACAGTAAATATAGTTGCTTTACATTCTGTGTCTTAATATTATTGGTACCTGGGGTTCCTGTGGGTCTTTTTCTATTTCCTGTTGTTTCTGCTGGTCCTTGTTCATCATGCCCATCTCCTTGTAGACCTATCTTTGAATATGTGCTCGATTTGGCATGTGTAAAATATTTTTATAAAAAATTTAAAGCCTAAGATTATATTGTTTTCCTCAAATAATATTTGCTTTAGCTTGGTGGCCACAGGTACTAGCAATTCTGGATTACCATTATCCAAGTTCAGATCTCTGCCAAGCTCACACATTGACTTAGAAGCACTTGGGGAATGGGAATGTGGTCTCAGGGCAAACATGATGGTAGATTCCAGAGTAAAGCATCTTGGGTCAACGTTCCTTGTACTTAAGAGATCTGCAAGTCACATTCTCATGGCCATCACACTTTCAGTTTACGATTTTCATAACCACTAGGCTCAGTTGACTCTTAACAATATTCTTATAATAATAGTAGACAATATTGAGCACTAATAAAATGTCTGGTATTATTTTATTGATCCTCACTTAATCCACACAAGAACTTTACGAAGTAGGTACTATTTGAGACTCTATTTTAAAGATTATTTAAAATGCTCATTCTGAGGCTCCTCCCCTGCATTTGGATTAAGCAGGAAGTTTGATGGTGAGATCTAAGAATCTGTTGATTCTCCTGCAGACAGGTCCATAGATACTATTGAGAAATACTTCAAAATTCAGTACTGACTTTTATGTGGTGGCTCCACACTGAGACTCTACAAAGCGAAGTTTCATTGGCAGAACTGCACCTCGGGTTTTCTGATTCCCAATCACTTTCATTCCTGGAATCTAAAAATGACTTATGGAAATTAAATTTTATGCAGAGTATGAGGCATTGGTTATACTACAAAGCTGTCTTCTTTGTTGGCTCCTTCTCCCACCCCTCATAAACACATCACCGGATCCTAAAACACTCTTGCCTCAAATTTACCTATTTCTAGTGACCAGGACTCCCGCATTGCCCACGGCAGTCCTTTCATCTCAGTGTTAATTGATAATCAGATCACTTTTATCCTCAAAAAGTACCCTATTGGCTAATACATAAATTACATGGTCACACTACCTTATCTGTACTTCTGACAGTACCCTTTATCCCATGTCATCCCACTTCAACGTATCTATTCAGCTTTTACTCTGTATTCTTTTAGGCCTGTTGTGGATGCTGAGATATAGCAGCAGTGAACAAAACAGACAAAATACTACCCTTATGGATCTTACCGTCTAAAGACAAAGAATACAGATTAGCAGAGAATAGAGAATAAATGTAGATTAGCAGGTAAGAGTATGTCCTACAGAGAAAAATTGAGCAAGGTAAGGAGGTGAGGAGGTCTGGGTGTGGAAAGGGGCTGCTACATTAAACAGATCAGTCAGAGAAGGCCAGAGGAGGCAGAGACCTAAATGAACCAAGAAAGCCATTTTGTTATTTGTGGGAAGTCTTCCTGTGAAGAGGGAAAAGCAAGTGTCAAAGTCTTGAGGCGAGAGTGTGTGTGACACATTCAAGGAAAAGGCCTGTGAGGCTGAGGAGTAAACCAGCGGGAAGAGTAGAAAATGGGAGTGGGACCGGTGGGGGCACATTGCATGACTCAAAGCCTCTGGAGGGTTTTGAGAAAAGTGACCCAAAGTCATGGTTTTTAAGACACCCTGGCTGCTATATAGAGAACTGACTGAAGGAGAGATGGGGATGAGAAGGAAGGTAGCAAGGAACTCATTTCAGAAACCACTACGATAATCTAGATGAGATGATGGAGGTCTAGATCCATGTGGTTGGAAGTAGTTAAGTGGCCAGATTCTGGATGTTTTCAAAAGCAAAATCAACAGGAGTTGGACTCACTGAATGTAGAGTGTGAGAAAAAGTCAGAGAAGTCAGGTTTGACTGACTGGCTGTTACTGAGATGGGGGGAAAGCTATGGGAGTAGCAGCTCTATTTACTTCCCAAACTGCTGCAGCCTGGGGTCCACCTCCACATTTTCACAAGACTGCTCTCACCAGTAGTCTCCTTGTTGCTAAGTCCAGTAGAAACTTTTCAGCCTCCACCTTCTTGGACCTCTTGTTTTTGATGCCAACTGAACCATTTCTTTGTTCTCTAGGATTCTGTGATGTCCACATTTATGATTTAGCACATCTTTCTGGTCATCACTTCTATGTCCTTGGCCATGTTTCAGAAGTTTGGGTTTCTACTCTGCTCTTCACAGGTGCTTCTTGAGTGATATGACTTTCCATGACCATAGCTTTCAACAGCCACCTGAGGGAGTCATTCAGCCTCAACCCTATACCTCACTCTCTAGCTCCAAATCTGCTTCCTGCATCTCCCCCGTGGATATCCCCACAGGTACCTCGGACTCATGTATCTAAAACTGAACACACCCCTCACCTCTTTTGCATTCTCTATTGCAGTAAATAACACCATCTGCATCAACATTCTGGATTCTTCCCTACATTCTGATAAGTCATCTAGATCTGTCACTTCCATTTTTTGGGGGGGAAAAAAAAATCTCAAATTGAACCCTTTCCTACTGCCATATCTATGGTCCAGGTCTCATTTGTCTGCACTTCTGCAACATGTCCAAACTGGTCACTTCTGATCGATTTTTTTTTTCAGCTCTCACCTCAATTCCTATTAGCTCTTTCCTACTCTTAATCTGACCTAGTATATTTGCTCCCTATCCAAAACCTCCACAGTGCCCTCTGGAATTGAGTCATCAGCCTATTCTTAACGTTCTCATTCACCTTCTTACTCTCTGACCAGACTCACTCCTAGGATACCACTTCCCTTGGGGACTTCAGGGATCACTTTTTCTTCTCCTAAATTCTCAAGTAGCACAGTGCCTGGTGGTGGGCTAGGGTCTACTGTTACACCATGGCCACTTTCAAACCATGCTCCTCCTTTTTAAGTTCTCAGATACTCCAATTTCTTTGAAGCCCATGTCCTCAGACTAAATCCATCATCCAGGAAGATTTTAATCCCAGAGAGACCACTGTTTTCTAACACACTTCTACCATCACCTGTGGCAATTTCAATATCCATGGAGAGGAACCTTTGACTTTTGTTATTATCAATAACTGCACATCTCAAGATTAAAGATGCCAGTCTAGGACCATCACATCATATTCTTCCAGCTCCCTTAAATTGGTACTCCTACTCCACTGAGTCAGTTTAGAACTTGCCAACTCCTAGGCCAATTTCAATTACCAGATAATATTATGCTCTTTTTTGGCTTTGGCTAATCAAGACCCATCCGTAGATCTAGAAAATTAAGTGGATGCTGGGAACATTACTGTCTACTATAACCATACAGCCACTTTCAATACCTTTGCTCTATTTCCTGTTGAATTCAACTAGCACAGTCCTGGTTAAGTCCAACCACCTCCTGGCAAGTCTGTTTCCCTAGTCTGTTTTCCCATTCTCTAACACTGCATAAAGTTTTGGTCCATGGCAGACCACACATATGACAATGGAGTTGAATTTCCTGTAAGAAATGGCAGGACATACGGCTCAGTTTTCTTCTTCTCTGATGGGAAGCCTAACTGTGGGGCTTGGAAACAGATCCCCTCTCTCACAGCACTTCAATTCTGAGTGCAGATTATATCCCAGTCACTGACCTGTTTCAGCAAAGGAGCTTGTCCCCTAGGGCCACAGCCCTCCCAGATCTACCTTGATGTTCTTCAGAGTACACTGCTGTAAATTTATTGAGGACCTCAGATCCTATACAAGGACACAGGTCCACAGGAGCTACCAAGTATTAAATGTCTCTGCCACTTCAGCAAAGCTTTCTGTGATAGTGTGGAGCTAGCCTGTCCCTATATTTTGTAAATATTTTCAGGTTGTAATGATGTGAAGCACAGTAAGTTTTATTTCTTCCATCAATTCAAACCCAGAGAGAGCCCTTTGTGCCAGATAGAGTCAATGCAACAAAAACAAATTCCCAAAGGCAAAAAACTGAATTCTCAGTTCTATACTCTCTCCATGTTAAACCTTTGTTATAAAAGTCACAAACTTCCTTAATCTGACTACTGCTTCAACATGCAATAGCCAAAACCATTGCCATGACAATCCCGTGTTCCTTTCTCTATCTTAATTTCTTATGCCTACTAATCCTCAGGCCACCTTTCACTCCCTCCTGACAGTAACTAGCCTAGTTTCTCCTTGATGTTTCTAATCAATCCAGCTCATCTCTGTTCAAGGAACAGCACTGACAAGCTTTGATGTTCTATTTTTGATCCTGTTGAAAGGAAATTGGGAGGGCTTGTGGGACAGTGTTTACAAAATCTACAGAGGTGTATGGTAGGTAATGTCTGAGGCCTTTATTCACCATTCTGATTCACCCAGAGCAACTTCTAATCCCACAAGCTTCATTCACCCTAAAAGCTCTATGCAAGTATATTATCGTTTGTACTGTATCTTTTCTATGTTTAGATACAAATATCATTGTGCTTACAGTTGTCTACAGGTTTATAGCTTAGGAGCAGGCTATACAATCTAGGTTAGTGTAAATGTACTGATGTTAGCAATACATTACTGTATGTCTTTTTCTCGTTTCAAACTTCCAATGCCTCTAAGATCCACCAAAAAAATTCTTTTGAATTTACTAAATTTGAATCAGTAGATGAACTGGCATCGTTGCGATATCCACGAATATGAAAACCTCAATTTTTAATGTCTTTTCAATATTTTTGCTTCCTCCCAGATTTTGAAAATGTTATATAGTCCTAAATACATTTCCTTGATACTATTATGACATGCTTTTTCTAAGACTTATCATGATGTAATATTTAGCTAATATTATACAGAAATGTTTTGACCATTTACTAACAATCCATTAATCTGACCGCACTCTTGATTTTTGTTTTAGTATCACAGAGGCATGACATTTTATTTCCTTTCCAATTATTTTTATCTCACCGTACTGCGTCAGCCTGCCAATACAATGATCAACGGAAACCATGATAGCGAGCATCCTCAACTTCTTTCTCATTTCAAAGGGCACAGAACATATCACATGCCTAATGTGATATGGCAACTAACTCCTTACTACTCTCCTATGCAAACTCTGCTCTAGGCACATAGGTATTCTAATAAAGGACTGTGGGGCATTCATAATTGTTAAGGCTAGAGAACCAGGCTTGAAGGCCTGTCAAAACTAAGAGGCAGTTGCCAGATGAGGAAACTATTGCTGTTGCTGCTGCAAAGCACATTCCACTCTCCTAACAGTGTTGGCTTCTCCAAAGTCTCATGCTGGTGCACCATGTTCTAAACCTGTATCCTGGCTACAAGAAATATGAACGCATTCTCTGTGTTGTCTTAAGTCATAGGCTATCTAATCCTTACACAAGGTGAACAAATTCATAAAAGTGCTGAGCAACAGACACAAGAAAATACATATAAAAAAAGCAGATAGTTTTGTGTATAACACTGGCAGAAAGACTATCACAAAAAACTTCCACTGTATTCTTGGCAACACATAATATTTTCCTAAAAGGCAAAGACTTGGTCCCAAATTTAGACTTTCAAAGAGTATTGACTGATACTAGCCTAGCCTACTTAAATACTACTTTCCCACTTTATTTACCAGTCCCCTAGAACCTAAGTACCAATGCACATTGCTATCTCAGTTCTGAGAATCCTGAGCACATTCTGGAAATGGGCACCACCACCTGGACTTATACAGCACTACAAGACTCTTGGATGTGCCACTAGCCTATTCCATATCCCCATCTTCTTTCCCTCTGGCCCCCAAAAGCTGGCCAGAATGATTTAGAATGAGTTTCTTGACAGCAATCAGATTGTTCCATAAAGTAAGTCAAAGAACACCTAATAAGACATTATAAAAATATAGCCAGAATAGGCTTAGGTTACAAGGAAATTGAGACCACACAATTAATTTCACTGACCTCATGTTCATTAGCAGCCTTCTCATAAGCATTATATTATTTGTTGTTACCATCTCTTCTGACCACAGAAAGGGGCTGAGCCTGTACCAAGTACACCAGGCTGTGGCAGACATCAGACAATGCTAAGGTGGGTGTCTTTCAATTGGCAGGCTGAAATAACTCTCACAGGGACAGAAATAAGTGGTTTCTAAAGATTAAAATCCATTTGGTCTCTGCTGGACCATGCCTTCATTCCTTTACCACTGCCTCCCAGAAAAAGGAACTTATAATAAAGGCCAAATGATCATAGTAAATATTTTCTAATTTTTCATATGAACCCACAGGTAAAGGATTAAACATTTTAAGAAAATTTCAAGTAATTACCAGTGGGTATCATCTATTTTCTGATAGGTTTAAGCTAAGGACTTATAAACTAAAACAAAACAAGACAGGAATTTACACAAAGACAATTATTTAAGACCTTTATTAACAGGTGCTTGCAGTTTGTTGACTTTTTTGAAAAAATCAAGTTGTAAACTTTTATTACAAATTAAAAATGAAGTTCTTAAAAATCTCGACTTGACCAGATATGAAACAATTTAAAAACCTTTAAAGGTATATTGAGAAAAACCAGGCTTTTTTTTTTTTTTTTAAAAAACACGTTTGTCATTACCAAAAAGAGACATCTTTAGGTAAAAATAATAAAAACCCCATGCTGCATAGATAATGCAGATAGTTCGATTTATCTGGTCAACAGGCAAAAAGCAAGCACTTAAGGTCTTTAGCTCCAATCTTTTGTTCATTTCTTATTGCTGGAATTTCATATTCATTTCTTCTTGTTGGATGACTAAACTGTAAAAGAAAGATAAAGATTATCTTGTACAATTCACTACAATGCTCTTTTAGGATACCAAATTGCTCCAGATCTCATTAGCTAAGTAGGGAGGCATTAACAAACCTCTCATATTGGTTTATCCTAAGACAGTGATTTACAACAGAGGTGACATTGCTGTGATAAGAATGGTTACTTGTATGTTATGAATGACCTTTTGCCACCCAGAAAATAGGATAGAGGGAAAACCCCCAAAACATCACTGGCTAAAAATGCTAATTCCAAAGCCAAACAGAGACAATTACATGCCTCTCAGTATCAAGTAAAAAAAGGAATCCCTTAATTTCAGAATTGATTATATGATGTCAAAGTTGCCACTTTCCCCAAAGAAACTACATTAGTCATCAATCATTATCTAGGTTATTAATCCTAGTAGCTATCCCACTTCTTTGAACAAGGTTAGCAAGACTTTCCTCAGCTTACTGGTACAATCAACTGTTCAGAAAAGTTCACAAAAAGCTCTACTATTCAAGATATAATGTGAAGATACACTTCCAGGTGTCAGCACTGAGGTGGCTGAGTGGCCAAGTATGGCTCTGATACATGCCATTACCCAAATGGAAATATTTAGGTTAATTTTAACATTAATTTTGGTGGAAGACATTCTAAGTAAAAATGGCTTACCTTACCTGATGAACTGGGTTTTTTTTTTTTCTCTTGCATTAATGAACACTACCTATGACTGCTCAGAGGCCAGAAGCTTTAGGCTAACTTACCCGGATGATGGTAGAGATGGTAAGCCGGCATTTACTCAGCCCCGCCCTGCTCAGCCTCGGGAGCGGACGAATTCTCAGCTGGTGGATCGGCTGCTTTTGTCTCTTTGCCATCTTGTGGTTTAGGGTTTTCTGGGCGTCTGCGTCGGTAATTGAAGTTACGGCGGTACCGACGTTGAGGTGGCTGCTGACCTTGGGTCTCATCTCCTTGATTTTCCTTATCTTCTTCATTGCCATCCTCTCTAGGCTGTCTTTGGCGAGGAGGGCCCCTGGAATAAACATTGTGCAAACTTGTAATCATGAAATCTTTCCTTCACCCACCCACCAGTGTTAATACCATATCTGGCCTGTTTATCAAGTGGTCTGCAGGTAATCTAACCAAAACAAAAGAGCAAATGATTTTTATTTCACAAACCGAGTGTGGTGACTTTGTATAAGGACTTGAAGTATAAACTGGAAGATGAGCATTTAAAACTGGTTCTTGGAATAGCAATCTTTTACCAACAGCATAACCTATTACAAATTAACCATGAAATGACTAAAAGTAGCACAACACCAACACCACTTGACATTACTTTATGACATTTTTAAATGTGTAACCAGGTTTGGGAACAAGTGCTACTAAACTTTACTCAAGAACATGTGCTAAAAAGGCAAGAAATCAAAACTTTCATATAAATGGAAGTATGCAGTCACTAGGGAGTGCATGAGATACTTCACATCCACTAGGCTGGCCACAGTCAAAAAGTTGAAAAATAACTAATGTAGAGAAATTAGAACCCTCATACACTGCCAATGAGAATATAACATGGTATGGCAGCAGCTTTGGAAAACAGCTTGGCAATTCCTCAAAATGTTAGAGTTTCTATATGACCTAGGAATTCCACTCCTAGTTCTATATCCAAAAGAATAATATTCACAATAACAAAAAAGTTTAAACCCTAAAATCCATCAACTGATTAATGAAGAAACATAATGTGGTATCCATACAATGGAACATAATTTGGTCATAAAAAGGAATCAAGTAATGATTAATACATGCTACATGGATGAACCTTAAAAATAGGCTAAAGCCAGACACAAAAAGCCTCATATTATATAATTCTATTTTTATGAAATGTCTACAATAGGCAAATCCAGAGACAGAAAGTAGATTAGAGGTAGCCAAGGGCTGGGGTAGAAGAGAATGGAGCGTGACTGTTAAGGGCTTTTTATTTGGGGGGACTGGAGTGACGAAAAATGTCTAGAATTAAGATGGTAATAATGGTTACATAACTTGGTGAATATACTAAAAACCACTGAGTCACACACTTAAAAGAAAAAAAGTTCAGGTATTATACTCCAGCAATTATCTTCAATGGCCTAAAATTAAAGATATTACGAATGAAAATAATATCAGGACTTTTAAGCACTAAAGATATGATTTCTTTTGCTGGTGATTATAAATGTTGACGATAGTAATGTTTTCTTAGCCTCTCCTCCATCCATATTCATTGTACCCCAGAAAGCCCCAGCTACATCAAAATTAATATCATACCTTTTATACCTGGTCATCATGGGCTCTAATTCTCGTTTAGATTTCTATATTCCATTTTTCACCTCTAAACCCTCAATCTACTCCTTCCAATTTTCCTACTTTATTCCTTTTTGTTTCACTAGGACCTATAATCTAGTGATCCTACCACCTATTCTGTCCCCAACTCTCCCTTAATCTTTTTTCTCTCTTTACCCAATACAAAGCCCACCATTAAACCATTATAACCAACTCCAACCCTAGTATCTTCATTTGGATAAATGCTGGACAAATCCAATCTCTCCTCAATCTGAGCCTGCTGCTCAAAATGGCTGGAAAACACAACCATGTTGGTGAACCCACTTTAAATTTGTGATCACCACTCAATCTGATTTCCTCTATTTCTTTTAATTTTACAATCTTTGTCCCAAAGCTGATAGAAAATACATACCTATTTCTATGATTACTAGAAAGTTATGCCATCTCTACAGGTAAAACTGTCAATTCTTACTTATGATATGGTATAGTTCAGATACGCCTAATGCTTAAAAGGTAATGCTTACCTTTATCCTTTCCCTCCCAAAGAAGCATGTCTTAAAGATATAATGCAATTTAAACTATGTTCTTATTTATTTAAGGACAGAAAATTTGAAATTCCATACTTTAGTTAGAGGAGAAAAAAACAAAACCTTGTATAAAGTAAACCTCATTTATGCAAGCTGGTTTTAATCAGTGCTAGCAAAAAAGATGGGAAGAACACATTTTCAAAGATAAATGATTTTGGGTGCACCTCTTAGGCATTTGACAAAAGAAAATGTGAAGTGTTAACAGAAAAGTGATTCAAAGACTGCGGGAGAACTCAGCATCATGCTGAGTCCTAAAATAAACTTAGGAAAATTTTAAATACAAACCATACCTGCGGAATCGTGGTCTATAACCCCGATACATATTCTGTCTCACTGGTCTACCTTGTTCTCCTGCACCCTGGTTGTCAGCACCCTGAAAACACAATGGAAATCAAGCCAACTCGATCGATTGGTGACAGAGTAAAAATCCAACCAGACAAATCCAAAGTCTGATTACAGGAGTTAAAAAAAATCATCCAGTACTGTGATTATACTATGAATTAATTATTAATCCTTTTAGTTGTTATTAAGAATTAAAAAGTGCTTCCCATTATGATTAACAGCTCCAATATAGGGGAAGACACCAAGAAAATGCTTAAAATGCAATCTTATTAAAAGTTACCATATGCTGTTGTTGATCCTTTTACTTTTTGGTGAAACTTACCTCCATCACTTCTCCTTGCACAGGAGGGTTGGAATACTGTGGTCGACGCCCATAGGGTCTCCGCATGTAGTAAGGTGGGAACCGTCGCCTGCGGTAGGGCCGGCGCTGTTGGGCCTGGCCTTCGGGAGCACTCTCCGATCCCTCATTTTTTTCCCCACTCTCACTATTCTGGTAATTCTGCTGGTAATTGCGTGGAGGACCCCTGCGACGTGGATAGCGTCTATAATGGTTACGGTCTGCTGCATATTTACTGCCTTGCACTGGAACTCCACCAGGGCCTGTAACATTTGCTGCCTCCGCACCCTACAAAAGCCATCATATATATTGACAGTGATGACAGAATTAAAAATACTTAACAAAATTTACACAAAGCAAATAAGAAAGGGTCTATGTGGCCAGGGGTGCATAGAAATAATTAAATATTAGTTCCTCACTGTTCTGAAGAGATTGCCCTCTAACTGCAGCCAGCAACATTAGACTTGATGCACCTGTGTTCATGTGGTTACACCTGACCCATCCATCCACATTAAAGCCACCATCCTAATGGATGAGATCTCCAAAATATTTCCATACTAAAGTCAAACCTTTACACAAAAAGCATCCTCACCTTTTCTCCTTCAACAACATCAAACTCCACAGTCTCTCCATCTCCTACACTGCGAAGGTACTTCCTGGGGTTATTCTTCTTTATGGCAGTCTAGTAATATCACATTCCAAAAATAGATTAACAGGGGAGAATAATGTGCTTTTTCATTTAAAATGTACCAGAGTCAATATTATTTTAGCTTGGCTATACACTTAAAATTAGCTTTACATAAGACCAAACCATCAATAAATTTAGACAGGGACCAATGCTACCCCCAATCTCAACCAAAATACTCCAATCTTACAAGGCCCCAGCATTTTACTGCTATTTTACAAACTGAAGTAATTTAACACTCAAGACACTATATATTTTAAATGCTTTTAGCAAAAGCATTATTCATATGGCTTTGAAACAAGTGAGGAGATCCATCTATCCCCCAAAGACTGCACTTAATAGAAGCTAGCCCCACACGGGGCCAGTTTAGATGACAGGCGAGTTTAGCTTTACATGCTTCAAAGTTGACAAAACCAACTTTGTCCTTGTGTTACCATATCAAGCTCAATTACAAATGTCAACCAAAATCCCTTCCAACCTGTCTGTGAAAATACGTCAATGGAAATGCAAGTCACATGTTATTAACTATGACACTTTTTATATTATCTGACTGCATGGGACAGTTGGTTATTACCTTCCTTCAATACAATGAGTCTCACGTTTACCTGTTTTTCAGACTGCTATGAAAAAGTAAAAGGGGAAGAATACCTCCTCTCATTTGTGTGTAATGATTCTACAAAGTTCTTTCACACATTACCTATTCAATCTCACTATGATAGATGTGAGGTATTATTATTATCGTTATTATTTTTAAACAAACAGGCTTTAAAAAGTGAGGTGACTAGCCCAAGGTCACATAGATAATGAATGGCAGAGTGTGGACTTTTCTAAATCTAGGTCTTGGGACTCTAAATCCCAGGTTCATTCTAAGACATCGCAGCGGTATCCATTACAGGATCACTCATGCATTTCAAATCCAAAGGAGGCAGGACAACCAACAATCTGAAGCCAATTAAACTAAGTTGCCCAGAACTGCAGTCTCCTTAATACACCACTAAGACCTGAGCAGCCAAAGTCCGCAAGAAACAACTACAGGTTCAAACTACTTCCAGGATAAAGACGAAAGTATATTGGTGACACCTTGTGAGTCAAGAAAAGTGGGTGATACGTATTCAGCCAAATAATTGATCTCATCTGTCATCTAAACTGTCGCAAAGTTTTCATACCTTTCATATATAGCCAACTCTAAATTACCTGCAGTCACAGGGGATAGCATAAGTATGGATAATTACAATCCCAAAACTTCTTTTAGTCAGCATTCATGCCCTCCCCTATCTCCCCAAACCCTAAAGTGTTGCTAACAGGCAGCAAGACTGACAAGCCTTGCTGCCTTGTACCTAAGTCAGCATATATTCCTTTGAACACGTGGACAGGAAGTAAGGGAACCGGTAATAAAGAGTTGGTATTTAACTTTATAAAACAAATATTTGTTTTAAAATAACATTTTGTCTGAGCAGTCCTATATTTGTTTAGAATTTAAATGCTTCCATACTTATAACTGACCCTGCAATTATCTGATAGGGTTTTGGATGTACTAGAAATTTATCTGGCTTCTCCCTTGATTGCCAGTGAATGCTGTATAGCAGGGGTCCCCAACCCTTGGGCCGCAGACCAGTACTAGCATCACTACCTCAGCTCCACCTCAGATCATCAGGCATTTAGATTCTCACAGGAGCACTGGTCCCTCATGCCAAAAAGGTTGGGGACTGCTGCTGTATAGGACACTTCAAGAAAGCTACAAAGCATCAACTTGAGACAGCCCTTCTTAAGAAGTATGCTGCCATCTAAGCTCACAACGGCCTGAAAAAAGGTGTTTAAGTGTGGAATTTGACTGTAGTCTTTTGATGTCTGGATTACAGTAAAAAAGGTGGTTAAAAAGTTAAGAATGATTTCAATACAAACTGACACTATTTGAACAATCTTAGTGAGAAAAACCAAACGAAACAAAACCATGGAACACCTAAGTACGCATATACCCTCTACCCACTGCATAGCCATGAGGATAATTAAATCCAGTGGAGTCTATGATATAATGTATGGGATACTGCGATATTAATGTTCACTTGGCAGTGGCTTACTTTAACAAAAATTCTTAATGCTCAAGCATTTTCAAAATAGTTTCCTTAAATGGTACTTGAGGATAATATGCAACATGGAGAACTTACCCTATATTAGTTTTTTCTTCTCAAGACACAAGTCAATCTAAAAATTATTTGAGTAATTACCAACTTTACCACACTGCCTTTTTTCTTAAACTAGTGACAATTTTTAGATTTTTCCAAGCCAGCCAAAATTCTTCAAAGGTAAAAACATATAAATTAATGTATTGCAGCTTTGTCTTATTTCCCCCAAGATTACTGTGATCTGTTCTTACCACAGAGGTACACCTTAACAGCATTTGAAAACGTCTTAAAGTTTCTATATATTTATAGCAATATTATTAGTTTAGGCTATCAAGTTTAGGCTAATGGAGGGGTTTTGCTCATCTAAAATTAGATTTGAAAATTTAGTGTAATGACTTGATTCAACATTTTAAAAAGCTAAAACAATTAAATAAAATACCAATTTGAAAACACCTATCTTAAGTGAACTGCCAATACAATGTTTCAATGTACACATTTAAGCATGCTACCACTCTTCCTATAGGAATTAAATATACTGCTTGGTGGAAGAACTTAATAATCTTCTTTGTAAGGAACAAGAGTTGAGAAGATATCTACCCTTTTCTTCTTAAAAGCCTAAGCCAGAATATAAATATCCACACAAGCACTCACCTGGTGTACAAATACATCTTCCTTGGTGTCATTCCTGCAAGACAGAGAACCAAGTTGAGTAAGTTAGAAAATGAATGGAATACATTTCATATTGCCAAAGATTAACAATATCTTGGGTCCTTTTATGCATCCCCTCCCCCATTTTCCCTATTAGAGACTTTCTGGCCAGCCATTAGGAAATTAAAAAGATGAAACAACAACTAATAAAACTAATAAGCCCATGAGTTCTGTTTTAAAGACTAAGCAGTTGCCAAGAACTGTTAATCTCATCACCTGTAGAAGGATAAAATGTTTAAGAAACCGAAGTGTGACCTACTAAGACATTAAGAGGGTAGAAGCAATTAACAACATATTCTGTCACTCCTTATCCTATTAAGCTTACTAACGGTCCAGCACACCCCACTCTTATCTCTAGAGGTTGGTTACTAACTTCTTAATAAGTAAGAGTCCACATATAATTTCCTTCCATTAATTAATAGCTTCTTTCTTTCACACTTCATCATCCTCAATCATTTCCTCTATCATTCCAATTTCCAATTCACCTTGAGGTCATAAAAATGGCCACTAAAAAACTCCATAGAATGTACACGACACCACCAGGAGTGAATCCTAATGTAAACTAGAAATTATAGCTGATAATGATGTATCCATGCAGATTCATCAACTGTAACAAATGTTATCAACTTTGGTTCAGGAACAGTGGGGGACTTTGTGCATATGTGGGCACCGGGTATATGAAAACTCTTGTTTTCTGCTCAATATCGTCATGAACCTAAAACTGCTCTTAATAATAAAGTACCAATTAAAAAAAAGACCACAATGAAGTACAAACATGGACACCACCAATACCATCATTCACACGGCAAGCTTCATACTTGATAAAAAAGCAGGTGAAGATGACTGTTTTTAGTAGCATACACAATCCACTTTTGCTTCATATTAGACACCATTTTACATCAATAATTAGTCTAACTGTAAGTATACTATACTATACTATAAGTATAGTTGAAACATTTGCTTCAGACTTTATAAAAGCAGTTGTTATAGGAGGCAACATTTGCCCTATTCTCAAAAAGGAGTTTATTGGAAAATGAGAAAGATGTTTCTGGTAGAGGGATCCTGACACGGTAAAACGAGCGACCAGTAAATTCAATACAAGCTGAGTTCAAACTGGTTGGAGCATAAGCAATTAAGCTGTGTGGGAGGATAAAGAATAGAGACTAAATCATCAATATAGGCAGAGGACCTAGCAAAGGCTTTTAAGTAGAAGGATGTGACATGAGAGACTTATTGGATATTAAAAGCTAATGGCTGCTGTTATGACAAGTTTGAAGCCAAGGTGTCCAGTTAGTTACAAAAGCTACTCCAGAAGTCCAGACCAGGACTGTGTTTGACAGAGTGTACTAGTTATCTGTCTTTAGGTAAACTGTGTGGATAAATGGATGTTAGAAGGGAGGGAAAGTGAATAATGGTCTGAGTTTTTAGCTTGGAGATTGGGGTTAAGGTGACGAAACCATGCACAAAACTCACTGGAGGAGAAACAGATTTCCAGACCTTTACTGACTTTCCCCATCCTCTTCATTTTCAGTTAATAGACCACAGTGAGAAAGGGCTCAACAGTAGTTCTAGCGTTTAATGACAAGAGGAACAAAGGTTACAATGAACTAGACTGACTGATTTACTGACTGTTGACTCCTTGCTGATCCATGGAGTAATACATGCACCAAAACATTCATATAGCTTGGACTATTCTAAGATGAATATAGTTAATTTATGGGAACAGGACAATTTAAAATCTTAAAAACCCACACACAAAC
Organism: Pteropus alecto; assembly: GCF_000325575.1. Lineage (NCBI taxonomy): Eukaryota > Metazoa > Chordata > Mammalia > Chiroptera > Pteropodidae > Pteropus > Pteropus alecto. The sequence goes on along the minus strand of NW_006429634.1, from coordinate 2,329,934 downwards.
CCAGGGATATTATAAAAGCTTTTCAATACATGTGATTGAAAACTGACCTTACAAGATAGTTGAGTATTAGGAACACCTAGGGAAGTAATGGCTGGTTATAATGTCCATCTGTCAAATCTACAGGCATCACATAAACAGCTCTATAGCTAGCATTTATTACTGCTCATCTCCAACATGACTGAATTTCAAGCCCTAAGGCTCTGAGGGGACAGACAAAAAATTAGTAAAATTTTAGAAAATTGATAGAGAAAAAGAGGAAAGGTGGGCAAAGTCTAGAATAGTGATTCTCATTAGGGTCCGTACTGGCCACCATAAGGCATTTGAAGTTGTTCCAAAGACAGGAGGGGTTATTTGCATTAATGAGGTGATGGATTGCTGGATCACTAGGTAAAGAATTATTTGGCATCCTATTTGACTTTCAAATATATTACTGAGTTTTGAATCTAGCATTTTACACTGCTTTAATATGCTTACTAAATTTATTAAAAATACAACTTCTGTGGAGGATTTTTTTATTACTGATGATAATGCTAAGTCTGAGTAGCCAATACAGCACACTTTTTATCAATCCATATTTGTGGTGGCATTGACTATTCATCATGTCTTCCAATGAAAGCAGCAAATAGACACATATCAAATACATGCACTGCAATTAAAGTAATAGTTATCTATGAACTTTATTTCAGGGATATAAAAATATTAGGAAATTTATCAAAACTACTTATTCAGTCAGGACAACTGTCTTAAAAATATTACAAGGTAGGCAACACACACACGAGAATGTCATCCCCCTGGAAAACAGCTTAGGGAGCTGTTTTGTCGGTAGGTAGATACAGCTGGCCCTCTGCCATTTGCAGCTTCCATATCCATGAATTTAACTAATCCAGGATAAAAAATATTCAGGAAAAAATTGTTACATTGCTGTTGATATGTACTATGTAGTTATGCCTACAATGGATGCCTCTATAATGAACATGTGCAAGATATTTTTCTTGTCATTATTACCTAGACAATAGAATATAACTATATAGCATTTACACTGTACAGTCACGTGCTGCTTAATAGGGATACGTACTGAAAAATGCATCATCAGCTGATTTTGTCATTGTGCAAACATGAGAGTACACTTACACAAACCTAGGCTACAAACCTGTACAGCATGTTACCATACTGAATACTGCAGGCAATTGTAAACACAATGGTTAAGTATCTGTGTACTCAAAAACAAAAAATGTACAATAAAAATACGGTATAAGAGTTAATAAAAGGTACATCTGTATAGGGCACTTGTTAATGGAGCTCACAGGACTGGAAGTTGCTCTCAGTGAAAAAGGAGTGAGTGAATGTAAAATCCTAGGACATTACTGTATAATACTTAGAATTTAAAAATACTGTACACTTAGGCTATACTACATTTATTTAACATTTTCTTCAATAATTAACCATAGCTCACTATAATCTTACTTTACTGCATAAACACTTAAAATTTAATTGATTTATAACAGCTTAAAACACATAGTACAGCTGTACAAAAATAGTCTTTCTTTACATCCATATTCTATAAGTTTTGTTTTACAAATTTTTTATTTTTTTACTTTTTAAACTTTGCTAAAAACCTAGACATAAACATGCATATATTAACCTATGCTTACGGAGAGTCAGGATCAATACTACTGTCTTACACATCCACTTCTTGTCCCACTAGCAGGTCTTCAGCAGAAATAACTCACAGGAGCTATCATCTCCTATGATAACAGTGCCTTCCAGAATATCTCCTGAAGAACCTGCCTGAGGCTCTTCTTGAGGAGGTATAACTCTTTTCAGAAATATGTCTGTGGGTTGTTTCTTTCATCGTAGATTTGCTGGTAAGCAGCTTGCATCCTTTAACATTTTTCTCTATTAGTGAAAACCTTTTGGTGTTGAGGGAGCAGGTGAGTCCCTATTTTCAAACTTTTAAAGGAAATTGCTGAGGTCTGTAAAAGCTTCTGCTAAATGCTTCACTGTCAATTTCTTATCCCAGGATTTTTTTTTCTTCCTTTTCCTCCTGTATTTTCTTTTCTCTTGCTGCTTCTGCTATGCTTTCCTAGTCCAACAGCTCCTCCAGGCCATCAAGGAGGTCCTCAGCGTCATTCTCATTCACACCTAGTTAGGATTAGTTGTTTGCCATCCCAACCAGTCTTGATTTTTGCAACCTTTGCGTTAAGACATTGTGACAGCCGCAGCAACACTAGACAATAGGAATTTTCTAGCTCCATTATTATCTTATGGGACCACTGTTATATGTGAAGTCCATTGGAGACTGAAAAGTTGTTATGTGGTGCATACACTGCCTGTTAGTCACTTAATAGCCATCCTGGTTATCAGATTGACAATTGTGGTACTGCAGTGTCTGTGTCATGTAACACTTAATTCTACTTAGTAACGGCCCTAAAGTGCAAAAGTGATCCTGGCAATTAAAATATGCCAAAGAAAAGCCATAAAGTGCCTCCTTTAAGTGATAGTGTATGTAGAGTAAAAAACAGTATATATAGGCTTTGGTACTATCTGCGGTTTTAGCGTGTGTGTTTGTGTTTTGGAACATATCCACTGCAGATGGGGAAGGAGGAGGGAAGAGATACTATTGTATCATGGCCAAAGTGTACCTAGATTTTAGGAAGAAATCTGATAGCAACAAATATAGTTTTAGCCAAAATAGAATACTATGGTTTGGATGAATTAAATCAACCTAGCTGCAACTTATTAAATGACTACCTAGAAATTCAAGGCACTACTAACAGGAAACCCAATTTTTAGTCCTCATTCTATTTACAGTTGCATAACCTTAAAAAGCTGCCCCCTCCTCAATGGATCTTTTTTCTTCACCTGCAAAATGGGAAAAACTAAAACAGACACATAACATTACTGAGGGTTTAAGTTCTAGATACAGTGCCAAGTGCTTTAAATATGTCACTCGATCCTTACAATCCCTGAGGCAGGTGCTATTATTAATCCCTATTCTAAAAATGAGGAAAATGAAGTATGCGTTTATTTGCTCACAGTAGAATTTGATTCCACAAGCCCTTGTCTTTACTATGTTGAGAAAGGAAAAAGGACGAGTTTGGAAACCTTTACATTTTAGCTTCAGAGGTAGATTACAGCATATGGTTTCTCCAATTTGTTGGAGAAGACAACTAATTAGCATCTGTACATCCTTATCTGCAGCACACTAAGTTATTCCATGTAATTAGAACAGGGCTCTGCTACACACACACCCTTAAAAATGTAAAAACCATTGTTAGCTCACAAACCATACAAAAACGATAATGAGTGGTGGTAGTTTGTTGACCCCTGATATAGCAATACTGGAAAAAATGCACATCATGGCCACTAGAGATATTACTGGAGAGGGAAAAGCAGCAATTAAAATAAGACGATCAAAATGGCTCATCAAGAAGCATGTTTTAACCTTTAGCTATTATTAGTAATAGAAGGGAATGCAGGCATCCCCAGTACTGCACCTTACCTTTCGTGGTATATCCTGAGAACTAAGAGGCACATTTCTGCCTTTATATCATACTTTACTGAGGGTGGAAGGTTGTATACAGAGCTGACTAGTTTATGAGCTCCTTCCTACTGGTGGCAAGTCATTGAGGACAAGAAACTGTCATTCTTTCATCTAGCCCCCAACACACTGTAGGAATATGGTAGGTGCTCAATAAAATTTTTAAAAAATATTTAAGTGCCTACTGTTCGCTTAGTAGCAGTCAGCTTTTCAAAATAAAATGTAATCAGTGCCACTTTTTACTTCTCTAAATTCTATCCTTTCCAATTATTCCATCTTATTAGTTTTTCTGCTACAAGCTACCGGGCCTATAATGAAGGAACTCAAGTCTAAAGGCTTCATTCATTCCTTTAATAAAGCTGAGTATTTATTTGTGCTAGCTAGCCAGCCAAGCACTGTGCTAAGCACCAGAAATAAAAATAACACATGGATCATCCTTTAGGGTTTCAATCTAGAAGGCCACCACCATTCAATCCAATGCAGCAGTTGAATTACCAAATATGTTTTCTGCATATGGTATGATAAACCATACTAATCAGAGCAAGGAGGGAGGGGCAAATGGGTTATACGGCACAGTGCTTGAAAACTCCTTAATAGAAGCCAAAGTTGGAATACTGGCTATTCCATTCGTAACTACATGATCTTGGAAAAGATGCCTTGTTTGTAAAGTGAAGACTTTACACCTATTAAATGTTAGCTAATTATCATATTTTAAAAACCTAGTGAAGGCCAGGCTCTAATAAAACATAAGCCTCTCCATATTGCTGCCACTTGAAATAATTACTTTATTTGCAGTCCAGTTTCTAAAACTGCTGTCCAATAGAAATAAAATACAAGCCAAATATCTAAGTTTGTTTTCTAGTAGCCATAACAAAAAGTAAAAACTGGCAAAATTAATTTTGTCATTTCAACACATATAGTCAATATAAAAAATTGAAATATTTTACATTTTTCTTTTCATACAAAGTCTTCATAATCTGGTGTGTATTTCACGTTTATGGCTACTGTATTGGACAGCATAGGTCTACAATATTCCAACAGTGTCTGTCAATATACTGTACATCAATCACTCCATTTTCCTGCAGTCAAGTGTATTCTTTGTTGTATTCTTCTACTCTACTTTTTGTTAATAAGGGCATTATTTACTACTAAAAATTTTTAATGGAAGACACAGTTGGTAGGTTTTCTCATCTATCTAGTAGAATAGTACTACCATTCAGTAAACAACAGTACTGACTTTAAGAAAAAAGGAAGCACACAGATGGCAAGAGGCTGATGAAGAAAAAAGGATACCATTTTAAGTTAGGAGAATGCTAAAGGAAAAAGAAATCCTGCTGGGACTGAAAGAAAACAGAAGTCTCTTCAATAGTTGCTAATGTAGCACACTGAAGGTAAAAACATGTAGCCAGCACTAAACTCCTATATTACTAAATCTATCCAGATTAAAGAGTCTTAAGATATTCCAAAATTTTAGATAACATTTTTTGTTGCCAATCCACAGCACTGCCTTAAATGAGACCTACCATACACATTTATCTAGCCATAACCAAATGCTCCCGTGTTATTATCTTGTTCGAGGTTACGGAAACAAGTCATTTTAACAGCTTAATTTGCCCAACCGCATAAATTAATTTATAATCCTTTGGTTATAAAAAACAAACTCCAGGATTTATCATCTATATATGCTCCATAATGCAAAGTATCCATACACGAATTTCTAAGTCTTGCAGATGGCTACGAGATCACAAAGCCATTTATCATTATATTTGTTCTCAATTAAACACTCCCACACCCAGCAGACATGGTCTTATTTCCCACATTATTTTCTACTATGTTGCCTGCTTTAAGTGAGCTAGACTCTTTCAAGGGCTGAGACTGGAGGGTAGGAAACTCAGCAATTACAGCCCCAGTACTAGGAAAACACAAGGTGAATATGCTAGTTCTCCATTCTAGATTTTAAATATCAGTAACTTGGTGAACATTGGATGACTTTCTGGCCAACTTCAGATCAGTGGCTATCATAACCATCACATAAATAAATCCTAAAATAACCTGTATGTGTCATGTTTTAAGAGCTCCAGTTCTTCAGAAACCAATATATAGTATTTTAAGACATGACTTAAGGATTAAATCTTTTTTTTTTTTTTTGTCTCCCTTGCCCCCAAAGGAAGGGTCCTTAGCAGCACAACAAGTCTTTATCTATGTCTTCCCTAGTGTCACAGCATTTAGTCAATTATAGACTACCCGTGTCTTCCATGGCTCAGAAATATTTTACTATGTGATCAAGTTAATATCAGCCTGACTTTTAACAGCCCCAAAGACTTGGCAATCACCTTTCCACAGTTTCACAAACTTTTAAAATTAAGAACCATACTGTATTTTAGGCTTTGTGTAGTCATAGACTCAGCTACATATTCTCTTATTCAATTCTTTTCAAATCTGAGGAATTAGTACTCACACAGATCATTTAAGAAAGGAGTCTTTTTCAGTAGCTAAGAATAGCCACAGCTAAGAAATTATCTGTAACTACATGGACAAGGATCAAACTGAAGATGACTAGGGTCTATTTTCAGAGTCAGTATAGCAGCAGTTAGTGAACATAAACTCGAGTCAGAAAATCAAATTCAAATCCCAGCTCTGCCACTTACTAGCTAGTCTCTTCCTAGAGCAAGTTTACTCAACCTCTCTGTGCCCCAGAATGGTATCTACACCTCAAAGGTTTAAGGATTACACAGATTGGATCATTTAAAGCATTTACAATAATGCCAAATATAAGTACTTGATATACATGACCTACTTTTATTTATTATCATTGTGTATAAGAAGTCACCCTCATCAGTTATATACACACGGAATCCCCAAAAGGGACATGTTCCCACCCCCATCGAGGGAGACTAAACCTGACAGCCACTAAAAGAGGGATAGCTAAGTTGTTTTCTGGCTAGGTTTATCATACACCTTCCTAGATCATGGGTAATAAACTCAAATGCATACAGAGGCCAGGCAGGAAGGGAAATTAACAGGAGAAAGCTAAGCCTGACAGGCTGTGGTAAATACAGAATATATGCTCCAGTTAAAGATGATAATATTCACGACCAGATGAATTTTTATTTACATGAGACTACAGGCCCTAATGCTAAAATTCAGATTTTAAAAAATAATCTAGATAGTTTTGATATTATCTCCTGAATTTTAACTGTCAGTAATTAATCCCTATTCTTTTAAGACACTGTATTGTCCAAACAGAACATCTGAGGAAAGATTTAGCTACTAGGTCACCAGTTTGTGACCTCTGCTTTATTCAATTCTCTTCACTCTAAATTCCTTGCCCATCCCAAAATCTTAGAATGATTAACTTAGCATTTTAAGTACTCTAGAGAATAGAAAAGAATTCCTATTCTGGTCATTATAAAAGACACATGTCCCATTAAAAAATAAATTGTTACTGATTTACGCCAATCTTGAGTTTGGTGAGCATGGATATATCCATAACAGCAGGAAGCAAAAGACAAAATCAGGTTTCTAGCTTAAAACAGCAGACTCAAACCCTGAAACCACTGACCCCTGTGGCATCCTTCTAATGACACCTTCAACAGTTTTAAGTTTTTCATAATAAAAAATTTGGAGGCATTAACAAACCCCTTGTCACATAATCCAATTAATTTTTGCAGATTAATTTCAGCACATAAAGAATTAACAATGAAGTTCTCAGAATTCCTAGATTACACAGCCTAACAAAGCCAAAAATTTTTGCCATTTTAAAAGCACTATGCTCTTCTTATTTAGCATCTTTTATACAAAAGAACCACCAGGGGGAAAAAAAACCTTAAAAAAAAAATTCTCACAAAGCTATACCAATGACTATCATATACAATAATTCAGATTGAAATGTTTACCATGAAAACTCATTTCTTTAAAGGCAGAAAATTTACATAAAACCTTTTAACTATATAAATCTTAAGAACCTAGGACATACAATCATAGAACCTTAAGATTAAAATTAAAGTCATGGCAATCATCTCAAACACTGCATCTTCTACTTCACAGAGAAAGAGCACAACTATGTGACACGCTCCCTGCGCCCCAGGTGTCTCTAGCCCTGTTAGCTTCCAGAACTACAGTTCTTTAAGACTTATATTTTCCCTTAATCAAGGCAAACGTCTCCTGGACTCTTAATTGCAGTACGATTTTACAGTGTCTTATGCAAAAGTCTCAGAATCATTGAAATAACCAGTTTAGAAATATAAACCACATTCGAACCAGTTAATCAGACAAAATACTTGAGGCTTGGACAGTCCAAACAAAGGATCATCAAAAGCCAATTTACATTTAACTTGCTCTGGAGGATAACCAATTGAGTTGATTGCAAGTCAGAACAGAGCTATTAAGTAATGGCATCTCATAAGATGAAAATTTATAATATGTAAAGAACTATTCTTTCATCTTGGATATCAATTGTTCATCTCAAAAATATCATAACCTATGTCCATTTAACAAAATACAGCAAAAGGCACATGCTACAATTTTTAAAGCACACACAAACTACAATCTAACCACTGAAAAGACTTCAAATTACAGTCCTTTCGGCTGTGCACACCAGTGATAGCCTATGATTAGAGAGTCAAGGTTAAAAGCAATGTTTCTTGTAAAAATGTACCCCAGACCCAGTGAATCCAAGCTTCCAAGGGAGAGCTTAGGAATCTGCATTTTTAACACTCTTCCAAGGTAAGTGCACTTAAATTCAAAAACCACTGACTGGTTTAACCGTTAGGCCAGTAAGATGGAAATACTAACTGAAATGCTAACAAATTCAGAGATCAACCAACCAAAAAGCGGTAAATCAAATCTAAGCACCAAAGCATTCCCTTCTTCCCTCACTAGTAACCCATTATCAAAAAACTGATGAAAAACGTAGCCTGTCAGGAAGGCAGACAGTGTAAGAACAGATGGAAAATTTCTAAAGATTCTGGAACAAAATGTTTCTTCACAACTGCAAACGTGGAAAACAGACCATCATATGCTTACAATCTCTTTTGCTCTCTCTCCCAACATCAGCCAATTATGTCTCTTTCAGCCTGATGTTGCCCATTTGGTTTCCTGTAGTAGTGTCCATTTTGCAAACATTAGGTATTACTTTTTGCTGTGTTCTTTTAAATATCTAGTTGTTAACGCCTTCTAAAGTAGTGATGTAAAAAAGAAAATGCTGAGATGACTGTATCATACCTGTAAAGCCAATAACTACTATCAGCATACACTGTTTTACACCCACATAATTGCACTACTAGCCTTGGCAGCCATCTTGAAAATGATGCCCGGCTCACAAGGGAGACCACGAAGATTACTATGAGTACACTGCACCTTACCATATTGTTACAAACAGTTCAAAGCATTAATCCTAAAGATGTAGTTTGTAGCTTTGCCTTCAAATACAAAGAACAATGTTAACATGGACTAAGGCCACTCTAACAAGCTACAACTAAATCTTTAATAATAAAAAAAAATAATAGTCATGATTTGGAGACAAGGAAGTAGAAGAAATAAAAATTAAGTAAGGGAAAGGGCCATTTTGTTCCAGATGTTACTCTATGAGCGAATAAAAACTCTGTTGTCAAAGCAGTCCTAATATGAAATTTATCTGAGGCATTCAAGATAACATATGTTGAAACATTAAACAAAGGCAAAATAGCCTTAGTCACCAGGATGACCAGATCTCATATTTGCATTGTTAAATCATGTTACCTCCAAAGGTTAACAATAACCTATCAATAGAATGTAAATAATCTATATACCAACCAGTGGGTCACTTTCGAATACCAGTTTCAGTAACATAAAATGACAATAAAAACGTGGGGGGCCCGAGTCTTAACAGCATTATACTAGATCTTAATTTCTTCAGTTTGCCCTGTTAGAAGTCTCACTCTCTCTGCTGCCTTTTAAATTGCTATGTACGATTACAAGCCTTTTAAGTTAGCTTAATATTTAGATGCAAAACGAAGACAATCTCTAGACCAATTAATCCCTTCGATCATCAAGGAAAACAAACAAATCCCACTAACATACCAGACGGAGCAACCTAAGCATGCTTAAACAATCCCAAGTCCGCAAAGCCTGCAGCTTGGAGTAGAGCGTGCAAGAGGTATGACAGCTCACCTGTTGATGAAACCATATCCGTTTCTTACATTGAACCATTTTACTGTTCCCAAAACCTTCGTTGCTGAAAGGGGAAAAAAAACCCACGATTACCAGGCATCCTTTTTTAAAACCGCCAAGCTTCAGCATCCGGTCCCTTGCGCGCTTCCCGGCGGCTGCCCGCGACCACCTGACAGCCTTTCTCTTCAGAGCCCGCTAGCCCCACCGCCCAGCCGCGATCCGGCCCCCACTGCGCCTCTGCGGTCCACGTGGGTGAGTTCTAGGCCGCTGCAGCCAGGGGCGCAGGCCCAAGCTGGTTGCGCGCGGAGACAGCGGGCGCGGATGCGGGGCGGGGAGCACGTGAGAGAAGGGGAAGCCGCCCGGCCTGCGTAGG
>NW_006429634.1:2264085-2319393 GCF_000325575.1 Pteropus alecto | reverse complement strand
GGCGGGCGGCTGCTGGGTCTCGGCCTCGCTGCTCATGGTTGCGGTGATGGTGACTGGGGCCGGCTGCGGCAGCTACGGCTCCTCCCGGGGTGTGATGGTAACTAGGCCGGCGGCGGCGGTGGGGCTGCTCAGGGCTCTCTGGGGTCCGCTCTCCGCTCCCGCTACCGATCGAACTAGCGAGAATGGCGGGACGGGCGGGATAAGCCCTGCGTTCGACCCGCCCTAAGCATCTTTCACTGGCCAGAAATATTGTCAATCTCGCCACCTGACCCCAATTCCTGACACCTATTGGCTAATGTTTTATCACTCCTCCACTTTCATTGGCTCTTAGGCGGCTAATTCGACCGACCTACAACCGTTCCTGCCTCCGCCGCCGCCATAGAGACCGGAACTAGAATTAGAGTAGTCGCCACGAGAACCATAGAGTACCCGAGAGGACGGGCAGAGTGAACGTGACTTTCACGAGGCTGCAGCTTGGGCTGGCGGGCCATACGTCCAGGCTTGTTTCTTGGTCGTAGGAAAGGCACGGCTAAACGCCTGAGCTGGGATTACCTGATCCGGGGGCTTGGAAGGGGCCCCGCCGATACCTTAGCCCCATGTGGAAAGGCCTACCTTCCTTCCTGCTCCAAATATGGTCCTTGTGACCTCAGACCATTACTGCCAATAGAGCCGTCTTTTCTACAATGGCCGTGTTACTTGCGGCACAGCAGAGGATTTCTGGAACAGACTTAAACGTATGCATTCAAAGAGCGTCCGTTTTCGGCGGAGCAGTCACCTTGGAGGGACCACGCAGGCTCTCAGGCTGCCACTGCTCGGCACATTTAGGGCGGAGGGCGGGGGCGTACTCCATGGGGATCTGCCTTACGATCCATTTTACCAGGCATATTAAGGGCTGTCTTATTAAACATTCACGTCTTTTTGCATTGGCCACAAATCAGAGTTAATATCAAAAGACGTTTATTGAGCAAGCTAGGCATTTTTCTTGCATTTTATTCTTACAACAGACACGTGAAATAGGGATTACTATCCACGTTTCACAAACGATTTATAATCGAGGTTGCCACATGCTGCAGCTGAAGTTCTTAATTCGTTGTTTATTAAGCGTCTACTATCTGCTTGGGATAGACTAGTCTGCCAGTTTCTGCCTTAAATTCAGTGTAGGGATGAAGTCAGAAACTTAAACACCCAACACCCCAGCGTTGCAAAAACAAAGCATTTAAGGATTGAAAGTGGAGTGCTGACTGCAGGCACTTGGAGGTTTATGCAAAGACCTAGAGGCTAGACAAGATAGGGTTTGAATGGAATGCAAGTATTACAATAAGACTATAATGAAGACATTGGGTTACAGAGGTAGGCAGGGTGAAATTAGGGGTATTTTATTTGGAATTCATCCTAAAGGCAGTAGTGAGAAGAGTAATTTAGAGCTGTAACCAGGGAGTGGCATAATTTATTTAATGGTTGCTAAGTGGAGAACGGGTTGAAGAGGGGCAAAAATGGAAGTAGGGAAAAGTTAGGCTAGTGCAATAGTCCTTATCCCATCAGTATCATCCAGGCCTGTCAATTCTACTTCCTAAAGGCCTCCTTGAATCAGTCCTAAAAATCTTTAATCTCTTCATTCCTCCTGCCACCACTCTAGTGTAGGCCGTTATCTATTGCTTAGAGCAGTAGGCAAATTTTTGTTTTTCCAAAAAAACTTTTATAGACACTAAAATTTGAATTTCATGTAATTTTTACATCACATATTCTTTAGATATTTTCAACCATTTAAACATTAAAAACCATTCTTATTCTTAACCATGAGCCATTGAAAAACGGAGATGGCCCGCTAACTGTAGTTTGCTGACCCTATCTTAGAGCACTGCTATGGCCTCCTAGCCAGTCTCTCTACCTCTTTCTTACTCTAATATTCCCCACCACAACATCCAGAGTGTTCTTTTGAACATGACACTGTCTTATTTAAAATCTTTCGGTGACTACCACCACCCTTAAGAAGGTCCAAATTTCTTAATGTGGTTTACAGGACTCTATGACTTCTTTAAACTTACCTCTCATCTTTCACATTCCTTGTCCAATCTTCCAGACCTTTAGCCATTGCCTTCTTTGGGCTATCACATACTATTCCCTGCACTCATAAACTTCCTTTCTCTCTTCTTTGCTTGCTTAACTCTTCCTTTAGGTCTTGCTTCAAATGTTACTAGGTCAGAAGGCCCTCCTATCCTAACACTAATGCACTAATTTAATCTTCCCAAACTATGACTTCCTGGAGCATCTAGCACAGTACCTGACACAATATCTTAATAAATTTGTTAAATGAATGAGATGGTGTAGAAAATGGGTCAGAGAAGGTGGTAGTAGCGGCAAAGAGGTCATATGGGCAGTTGTACCAGTAATCCATGTGAAAAGGCTTCCAGCAACAATGTGTATGGAGAGAAGTAGGTGGAATCTAGAGCTGCTATTCATCTGTTCCAGCTCTAGATGACTTTTGACTGCTAAAAAGAAAATGTTTCCTCAAAAGGCAGTTCTGCCAACACTGAGGACATTTAAAAGTGTGCCTGATAGGCTTGAGAGCTTTTACCCAAAGTGGAGTTGCAAAGACAAAAGGGCAGCAGCACTTTTGAGAATAAGTGAGCAACCTTCCCCATGTAACTGCTTTGAAGGGAGGGCTTCTCAAGCAAGAATATGAATTCTGTAACATTTGTCTTTAAAACGTTACTTAAAAGTATCATTACTTACTCATCCAATTAAGCTCTCTCCTGCTCCTTGGTCATAAAGATGAGCTACTTTCTGCTAGTTTCCTTGTAGCCACTTCTCTACCACTGCAGGGATGGTAATGAAGCACTGGAAACCTGTTCAGGTCAAAATTCTTCTGTTGTGAGGTGAGAGCTCTCTACTTCACAGTTCTTCTAGTCCCAATGCCACCCCAAGAGCTCCCACTGCCCAAGATGGTGACCGCAGTTCAGACAACTCCAGTGCCTACCTTTAAGTGATGTGAAAGGCAAGGCAGTTCATTCGGAGCATTTCCTTTGCAAAATAAGTTTCACTTTCTTCCCCATCTCTAACAGATTCTGGCCAAAGAACACAGTTCCCTCTTCCTGGAAAGCCCTGCCCACTCATCTCCTGGCTAATTCTAACCAATCTGTCAATACTTGCTCTTCCTCTCACTGTCAGTCTCTCCACCCTGCTCCCATAGCATCTTGTACACAGCATTACCATTCACATAACAAATGTTTATTGAGCACTTACTAGGTACTGGATGCTTAAGTCTTCTAGGTGCTGGAGACACAGTTTAAAAAAAAAAAAAGCGTCCAATTTTCCTGCCCCCATAAGGGCTCACATTCTAATATTCACCACATTGTATCAAAACTGTGCCTATCTCCTGTCACAAGCATGGGCCACATCTTATCTTTGCAGCTCCAGTGAACAGGACAGAGACTGGCATAGAATGCAGGTGCCAAGTATAACTGAATTCAACTGAATGGCCCATCACAAGAATGTCAGCTCAGGATTCCAGCTGCTCATCCTTCCTATCTCTTTATAATTCCATTCTGTCTGGTTACTTGATCACAGTTCTTCACTGTGTCCCCTGAATCCTGTTTACCTAGCTACAGAGTTGTAAATATCTGTACTATAGGTCCCCTGTATAGCTCACCGTCCCTCTTGTTCTCCAAACACTGAAATGGCATTTACCAGGTTCTATTCTGTCAGAGAATTCAACTGTTACCTCTGCTGCTGCAGTAGCCTACTGCCAGTTAGTTGTAGGTCATCTTGTCCATTGGCCAGGAGAAAGTAGAAATGGGAAAACATAGAAATTGCCTCATGACAGGAACACCAGGGAAGTCTCTTTACCTCTTGAACATTATACTCAGTGGAATCTTTTTATGTTGGGTTATTTCCTTTCAAAACTAACATTTTGTCAAGGCATGTTACTGTTTACAAGTTACCTTCATATCCATTCTCTTATTTGACCCTTTCAACAATGCTATGAAGTAGATAAGTATTATTATCCCCATTTTATAGATGAAGAAACTGGGGATCTGAAAGGGACGGTGAACTTCTCAAGGCCTCAGCTGTTTAAAAAATGACCCCAGATTCAAACAAAGATTTTTGACCAAACTATTCACGCTTCATTGTGACTATTTGGTACCTTAGTTTTCTGTCAAATGGTCTCCCATCCAAACACATCCCTCCCTACAGGCTTCAGAACTAACCAGAAACTACTACTAGTGGAAACATCCTTGGAATATGTCACGGTATAAGGCCCTGGGAATTTGCCTTCTTCGTTCAATCAGCTTGAACCTAAGAAGGGACTGCTACAACTCCTTGCAAATCTGAGCAACTAGACATAGCAAGGGCTTGGCTCTGGTCCACGCTGGCCTTGCAGCTAGGAGAGTGAGTCCTAGCTGAAGCTAAATCATGAGGAGATGGGGCTATCATTACAACCATTTAAAAACAACACACATACAAAACAAAAAACTTTATTTACAGTTGAAAAAACATGTGTGATACTTCCAAGGTCTCTTGATCAAACAGGGCAACAGCAGGCAAGGAAGCAAACGGGCCAATCCAGATCTTACTCAAGAGCATCACCCAGAGCAAGGGAAGGCCTACAGTGGCAGAGACATGAAGGTCTGTGAGGGATGGAAGAGATATGCAGCTAAGAAGAACTGGAAGGAGACATTCCATGAGAGACAAAGTTCCCACCTCCTCTACACTCCTAATCCTCTTTAACCAAAAAAGTAAAACCAATCTGATTCTTGCCATAGGCTAGACCTTTGGTTCTCCAGAGTGAAACTGAAAAGTATATTATACAAGAACCAAAAAGATAGAAACTAACATTTATGGCCAAGCATACTATCTCATTATTTACCCATTACAACTCCATGCAATATACATTATAAAATTAAGCAAAGAGAAAACTAGGGTACCAAGGGGTTTAATGGCTTGACAGTGATGGGGCTTCCTGGTGTACTGGCTGCAAAGCCTGTGTTTTGTTTTGCTTTGTTTTTTGCCAGACCTTGTGGCACTCTGTGGAGCTCTAGAACAAAGAGCAATCCTTCTTCCTTGCAGGTTGTGGTTCCTGGGTTATAGAGAAAGGAAATTCCACACCCTCTGTTTATGTCCTTGGAGTTAGCTGCACTTAAAGAACATGGTGAGTACACTCAGATACTACTGTCTCTCTACCCACAAACATGCCCACACCCCTCCTCCTCCAGAGGACAGGGAGTCTTGGTTTTATACCGCGGGCTCAAACAGAAGTTTAACTTTGGGCCCTAAAAAAGAATGTACAAAAATGTATAAAAATACTTTATAAGTTGCATGGTGCTCCAGTACTTAAGCTCTGTCATAGACAGGGCACTGTATTAGTCAGCATGGTCCTTGCCTCAAGGAGTTCTCAGTCTAGAGAAAACCAGACCAACACTTTTGTGATCCTTTGTGTTAAATGTTATTAATAGCAACATGAACCAAGTACTAGGGGCACCCAGGAGGAGACCACTGACTCTGCCTAGGCCAGGAAGGAGGAGATGGAGGAACTGGGGAATGATTCAAACTGATGTTGGCCACATGCTCCTGAGAAGAGTTGGGAGGGACTAGTTAAAACTGTACATATACTGTTTTAACATATATTGTATTTGTTATAAGAAACATGCTCAATGTAGAAAATTCAAGCATATACAGGACAATATAAACTGAAAAGGAAGTCTCTTTGCTATCTACTCTGCAAAAATAACTATTAATACTCAGCTATATATCACTACAGAAATTTCTGAAAGTTACTCAAAATAAGTAGTAGTATGTTTATATAATATACTACATCTTGACTTTGTCACTTGATTTACCTTAGAAATCTTGCCAACACATACAGATTTACCTCTTTCTTTTTAAAGCTATACAGTATTCCATTGATGAGATGTACCTCAATGTGTGAAAGACCTAGTTATGACACAGAGAGTTTTGCCTTTGTACAGCCATATGCTACATAGCAATGTTTTGGTCAACAAAGGACAGCATATACAACAGTGGTCCCATAAGATTATAATGAAGCTGAAAAATTCCTATCGCCTCGTGACGTTGTAGCCATTGTAACATCGTAGTGTAAAACTCATGTGTCTGTAATGATGCTGGTATAAACAAACATACCACACTGACAGTCACAGAAAAGAAAAGCAACACAATTATGTACACTGATGATAATAAATGACTTACTGGTTTATATATTTCCTATACTATACTTTCTATCAGTATTTTAGAATATACTCTACTTAGAAAAGTTTGCTATAAAACAGTATGCCGTTACACCAGCAGCATCTTGTGCCTACCCCAGCTCCTGATTGCATCAGTTGCTCTTGTGCTTGATTTAATCTTGTGTTTCTATAAATTTAGTGTAGCCTAACTATTCAGTTTATAAAGTCTATAGTAGTGTAAGTACTCACCACTCACTGACTCACCCAGAGCAACTTCCAGTCCTGCAAGCTCTATTCATGATAAATGCCCTATACAAATGTACCATTTGTAAATCTTTTATACTATATTTTTCTGTACCTTTTCTATGTTTAGATATGTTTAGATACACAAATACTTATCATTGTTACAATTGCCTACAGTATTCAGTACAGTAATACGCTGTACAGGTTTGTAGCCTAGGACAATAGGTTATACCATATAGCCTAGGTGTGTAGTAGGCTATACCAGCTAGGTTTGTGTAAGTATACTCTATGATGTTAGTTTGCACAACAACAAAATCGCCTAATGACGCATTTCTTAGAATGTATCCCTGTTGTTAAGCGCCTGTGACTGCACTGGATTGTACTGGAATGGAGCCAGACATTCTCCTCTCCCCTCCCTTTTTAGCTGGCAGGGCTTCTGACTTTCAGGGCAGGGAACAAACAGTGTCACACACCCAGCAGGCATGCAAATATTTGCTGCCAAATCTCTAGTGCTCTCGAGACCCATATTTTCACGTGGAACCTCTTTTCTCTTGCCTGGACTGCTGTAGTGGACACCTCATGGGCTTCCACCCCATCCTCCACATTGCTGCCAGAATCAACTTCTAAACAAGAAAATTCAAGCACGATGTTCTCCTGCTCAAAATCCTTCAGTGGCTCCTACCAGCTTGGTTCTTTTTCGAGGGTCAGGCCCCCTTTTGAGAATTTCAGGAGCACATTGGACTCTCACCCCATGAAGAAAAAAAGAATGTACATACTGCCTATAGCCCTTCCCCACCCTCAGGAACACATATGAACTCCTCAGCCTGCACTGGTTCTCACAACTGGCCCTGGCCTCTGCCAGCCTCACCTCTTACTGTTTGCTTTTCATACCTTCCTGCTTTGGCTATATTGAATTATTTGCAGTTTCCCTTACACTTCCTGCTGTTTCCTGCTTTTGTGCTTTGCTCATGCTGTTCCCTTTCCTTGGAATGCCCTCCCCAGTTTTAGCCACCTGACAAGTTCTATTCTTTCATGTTCAGTTGAAGCATCATCTTTTCTGCAGTCTTCCCAAACCAAACCAGGCAGACACAGGCATTCGCACTTTCCTTATTTTGTCCTAAAATGTCTAGTCCAGTGCTTTATTGTACTGTAATTGTCAGTTTCCCAAGAAACTGTGAGTTCCTTGAAGGCAAGAACGGGGCTTTTCAAATATGTAGCCTCATATAGAGCATGGAATAATACAGAGCATATTATTTTTCAATTATAGTTGACATACATTATTATATTAGTTTCAGGAGTACAGCTTAGTGATTAGACATTTATATACCTTAGGAAGTGATCACCTAGCATGGGACCTATCTTAATTACTGCTGAGTTGTGGGATGAAGGAGCAGCCCATGTGCCACAGACATGTCTTTCATAATTTTCCTCCATAGGAATGTATCACATCTACATCTGCAGGTAATCTCAGAATGGGGGATAGTGTTTCCTAAACTTCAGTCATTCCAACAGTACTTTCACAACTGTTACCATATCCAAAGGTACAATTAACTTTTAATGTAATCACTATTTGAACTTCAAGAATGGCTCATTATAAGCTATAATAACTGCAAAATTATGTTGTGCTCATTATAAAATTTTTTCAAAAGATTCAAATATTAAAATAAAAGATATCCATCCCAGCAATACTGAAAGCAGTGTAAGCCACATTTCTCTGATAAGAAGCATCTCAGATGCTTGTTACAAACATAGCATCCTGGGTCCTACCTCTAACTCAATCAGACTCTGAAGGGGAGGGATCTGGGAATTAGTAGGTTTCACAAATGCTCCAAAATGATTCTTTTCTTTAGGGAAGTTTGGGAAACAATGAACTAAACTACTGCTTGCCACAAATACCAGGTTTGGGGATCACAGGGAGGTGAGCATCAATTCAGACTAGCAGGGCTGCCAGAGCTCACAGTCACTCCCTTTTCCAAGAGACTCTCAGGCTTTCAAAACAGGTTCCACCAGCCCCCCTCAGGTTGTAAGTAAAAAGAGCCCAGTTCAGACTATGGCAGATTCCTGAGGGCCAGGGTTCACTAATGTATACCTAACCAAATTTATCATAAAAAGCTTTCATAGGACCCACTGAGATAAAACCAAGGTTTCTACATGTAGAGTTATACAGAAAACTTTGTTTTCACTAAAACCAAAGTCAGGACCTAAGGCAAAACATAAAAGAGTTCTGGAAGGAAGTGCTTCATAGGGAGGTACAGTTGATCAAGTGACCTAACCTACCTTCTGCCTCTTTCCTATCTTTTTATATTTCCAGTGCCTGGGCACAACGCCTCAAATGCATGATTAGGTGATATCTTGATTTGAATGCACTAGATTCCTGCTGGACCAGTGCCACCAAGAGATTATCTCCTCTGAGTCTTTTCTGGTTGGAATATGGTGGGTTCTCAATTAAAAGACAGACTTTGTTATTCCCACGTAACCTTGCCACTCAAAGTCAGCATCAGCATTACCTGAGAGCTGGTTATAAATGCAAAATCTCAGGCTCCATCCAGAGCCACTGAATCAGAACCAACATTTTAACAAGCTTTCCTGGTAATTCATATGTGCATTAAAGTTTGAGAAATACTGCCCAGTAGGGTTTGAAAACATCATTTATACTGGCCGTCAACCATTATTCTGCCCCAAGCAACCTGAGAGATCTGAAACACTCCTATAGGAAGAAGTTAGAGATGCCTGTAACTTTATAGCTGGGGAGAAGAATGATGAAATGATATCCTGCTCTCTGGGGGAATTCATCTCTTTTCCTTACTTTCTCCCAAATCACATTACTCAGAAACCCAAAGTGGGGCACCCATCTGTGGAACACCTTTAGGTTACACTAACATCTAGATTCCCTGACACCTTAAAAATCTATGATAGGGATTCTGGGTAAAATTAAATGAGATAATTCAAGTAAAATTCTTAGCTCAATATCTGAATATGAGAAATATTCAATAAATGGTAACTGCTTTATTATGTTATTCCTAAGTATTAGCTATGAAAGATTCAATTCTGAGCAGATCAGGATTAGGAGACTGAATTGGTGATACCACATGTGGCTCTTTAAATTTAATTAAAATTAAAAATTCAGTCCCTCAGTCACATCGGCCACATTTCAAGTGCTCAATTGTCAGGTGTGGCTGGAAGCTACCATAACAGCACAGATATAAAACATTTTCATTATCACAGAAACGAGTATCTATTGAACAATTTTGGTCTAGAGAGCCTCTGAAATATCAAATGGCCCCCATGGAATTTGTTCTGCTTGGGCTGCAGGTTGAGAAGAAGGGCTTTCATAGCAGCAAAGATTTATGTAATCTTTGCTAACAGTAGGTGAGGAGGGGAGAGTTGATGATCGCCACCCTCAGAAATGAAACCCCCTCCTAATAAGGATTTCCAGTAACTTTATGTAAGGGGCTCAGAAAAACAGAGAAAAGAGGCCCCAGACATAAAGACTTTCTAGTCTTTATTCTTTCTGTTATCTCCTATCCTCTGGTAGTGATCAGTGGTCAGCCTTCAGAAGGAGAAGGATCTCTGAGCTCGACTTTAGTTACAGCAAATAAATGATGGGGAGAGGGAGTAATGGCCAGCAGCTACTGAAGGGGGAATGCAGGTTGAGGCCTAGAGTCCCCCAGTAATGACAGAAAGGAAAGCTCAGGGGGTCAGCTGGGCCTGAGAAGGGACCAACTTGCAGGACAAGAGAGAGGTCCATGTGGAGCTTGCAGATCCTGCCTCAGCATTTGCTCGCACCAGTTCCCTGCCTAAAATGCCTGACATTCTCTCTCTCTATTAACTCATGTGATAAATTTTTACTGAATGCCTATAAGTGCCAGATGCTGTGAACACAAAGTAAGTCACAGCTAGAGGTATATATATACAGTCATTAAAATGGTCTGGTCTTTGACTAGATCTCCATTTGGAGAAAAGGGCAGAATTCAAAAAAATAAATTCTAGATAATTTTGTAAGCATACAAATAAAACTAAAGAAATACTAGGAAAAAAAAAAGACATTAGGATCTGAGGTAGTAAGGCCCTTCTTAAACAAAACACAAAAGCCATAAAGGAAAGACTTATCATTTTGACCTCATCAAAATTTAAAACTTCTATTTAACAAAGAATATAACCAAAGTCAAGATAAGCAATACACTGTTAATTTTTTCTTAAAATATATTCTTGAGAAAGTAGTCACAACATATAAAAAAAAGAACTAAGACTCAGGATATATAACTATTCAAATCATTAAGAAAAAGGTAAAATAAACTATATGCTACAAATATGGAATATGTCAGTTTCTTTTTCTTTTTTTTTTAAATATGAAGTAATTTTACTTGAATGGAGGAGGAAAAGTCTTCAAGACATAATGCCGAATGGAAAAACAATGATGAACAATATAGTTTGATGCCGCTTAGGAAAAACAAAACCTCCCAAAATTAGATAGGCAAAGAAAAGGCCCTGATAGATATATATCAAACTGATAAAGAAGTTACCTCTGGGAAGGCTAGTGAGATTGGGGCTGGGGTGTTGTCAATGGGAGGACTTTCACTTTAACTGTTTCGTGTGAAAATTTTTATGAGATTGTTACTTTCATGATTAAAAATAACCAACCAAATAGAATATATGAAACTTGATTGGATCACTTTTAATGAAATTTATTAGGGCGATGTTTGTTTCAAGTGTTGGATGGATCGCTCTTTTTTACAGCTATAAAAGTTACTTTGTGGACAACTGGGGAGTCTGAACATGCATATTAGATATTATTGTGGTTATGTAGGATGTTCTTGTTTTTAGAAGTTGCTTGCTGAAGTATTTATGGGTAAAGTGTCAAGAAGTCTTCAACTTTAAAATGGAAAAGAAATAAAGGAAGGGAAAGAAGGGAAAGTAAAGAAGGAAAGCAGGAAGGTAGGAAGGAAAGTAGGAGACGGGAGAAGAGGGAATGGGAATTTGAGGGGATGGAAGAGGGAAAGGAAAAAATGATAAAACAAGAATGTTAATTATTAGTGAATCTAGGTGAAAGGTATTCAATGCACTATTCTTACAACTTCCTGCAGGTTTCAAAATAAGAAAGAAAGGAAGAGGAGAGGTGGGAGAGAAAGAAAGAGAAGGAAAGGGAGGGAAGGAAAGGGGAGAGAGAGATAGAAAAGAAAAGGAAGGAATGAAGGAAGAAAAGAAGAAAAAGAAGGATGGAAAGGAAAGAAGACACCACCATTCTAGCTGGAAGTGACCGGTTTCCCCCTTGAGTTCTTATGACACTTGGCGATGTCACTCATATTACTAGTGATCACCTCTGAGAATGTGTCTTATTCCCCATAAGCTCCTGAAAGGCAGAGGCATCATTTGATTCTTTGCTCTACTCTGCATGCCTAGCACAATGTCCAAGACAGAGCAGCAGTGGCAAGGATGGGTATGAGCTGAGGCTGAGAAATGTGTCATGTTCACCTATGAGGCTGGCAAATACAAAGTCAGGGCCTGGAATTGCATCATCAGTTCTGATGAGAAGCATAAAAGATGTGTCTCCTGGCTGCCCAGGATGGTCCCAGCAGGGAGTCTCCCCAGAGCTGGAGCTAGGTCTTTCAGGTAGGACTACTGAATGAAACTCTAGTCCGAGAAAGCTGTCAGAAACTGCCTGATGGTTTTCAAGTTGACACTTTGTAAACTACAAAGTGGTAGAAAAGTAAAATGCCCTAACAACCCTTTCTCTTTGATCCTTACAATGATCCTAGGAGATAGGTATTATCTCCATTTGACAGGTGAAGAAACAGACTCAGAGAAGGGAAGTGCCTTCTGCAAGGTCACACGGAGAGGAAATGAGCTCAACCCCATGTCTTCAAGTCTAAGGTTCTCTCCACTAGATCATGCTACCTTCTCTGGGGCGACTCCTAACCAGGAAGAGAAAGATACACTTACCTGATTCAGTCTTGTTTGGGTCTACATCTCCCCACACTGTGAGATTACCACAGGCAGCTTGGGCTTATTGTTGGGGCCTGTAGGAACATTCTAGGAAGAAAGCACAGGAAAGATTCACCCACTCAGACACATAGACACACACACCAAACATTTACTGACGTCTGCCAACCCCTGTGCTACGGGCCGTAGGAGAGAGGTAAAGCATATAATACAGATAAAAAATAAAGTGTACATTTAGAAAATATCAAACCTATGCTATGTAACAATATGTTGTAAGAAAGTATATACAGGGCAGAGGAAGCAACTAAACTTTGCTTAAAGAGGTCAGGGAAAGATTCACAGAACAGGGGATTATTTGAGCTGGGCCTAAAAGAATGAATGGGATCTCACCAAGAGGAAAAGAAAGGAAAAGAGCATTCCAGGTAGAGAAAACAACATGAACAAAGGCTTAGGAGCAAGAAGCGGCAAGAGGCAGGGACATGTATGGCACATTTAAAGAAAAGCCAGTAGCCTGATGTGACTGGAACATGGAGGAGACAGTGGCAGAAGGAGCCATGGAGAAGCGGGCAGGATCTTGAATGCAATGCTGAGTAGGATTTTATCAAGTCGGTGAAGGGGCCACCAAAGGCCAAAGCTCAGTGTGTGCTACAGAGAGGCTAACTACAGGCCAGGAAAACTTGGGAGGCCTGTGGTCTCACCTTCATTTTCTTTAGGAAGGCCATTTAATAAAGGTCTAATAAACTAGAGCCTGCTAGGGTTAGAGTTAGGGTTCTCTGTTGACACTAGTCAGGTAGTACCAGACCAGAATGGCTGAGAAAGAGGAAATCAAAACAGGACTTACCTCAATCTTTCTCATCACTAGAAGTCCATCAATGATTTTTCCTGTAGGAAGAGTATGAGCCGAACTTTAGTATTCTTACTTGCATAGCATTTTCCAGATTCCAATGTCCATTCTCACCATTATCTCATTTGTTCCTCATACCAACTTCAAGAAATGAAGATTCGGTGGAGGTGAAATGACCTGCCCAAGGTCACAGGTAGGAAGTAGTAGTTAAGACTCAAACCTAGGTCTGACTGTCTGTGAAGCCGCATTGCACTGTGCTGCCTCTGTGTGGCATTACCTCTATACCACCATCTGGGTTTGTCCCCCAGACATATGTATTGCCCAAGTAGTTACTCATTTTATCAGCTGACCCCTTTGTCCTCCCACACATCCTCTCCACATTCCACCACTTCCACCTTCCCTACTACTATCCAGAGCAGTCAAACCAGACGAGCACTCTTGGTACGAGAGTATGGGGACTAGCTCCTTTGGAAGTCCCACTCTGAGTGAATGGGGCCTGACCATGGGACAGGAGTAGGACTCACCAAACACTACGTGCTTCCCATCCAGCCAATCACACTTAGAGCAGGTGATGAAGAACTGGCAGCCATTTGTACTGGGACCACTGTTTGCCTGATGGAAACCAAGTATACTTGCAATGAGTTTTCCTGGCCATACCAGCTGAAGGGAAAGATTCCCAAGAGAGTCTATAGTTCTGATTCCTCCACACTTTCTTTCAGCAAACCTTACTGAGCATCTATTCCGAGCCAGGGCTTGAGCTAGGACCCAATGATACAGAGATGAACAGGACACACAATTTCTGCCCTCAAGGAACTAATCCTTGAATAAATGTACATTTCTTCTACAGGGTAAATTTTTATAATGGAAACAACTGTTTATGGGACCCAATTTGATGCGTTTAGTCCAATACTAGTTCTAACTAAATTATAGTTACAAGTTAGCTACTAGATAAGAAAAGGTCAGTTGCCTAGGCCGTAACCTGTTTTGTCTGAATGTACTATATCATAACAATGGCAATTTAAAAAATTTAAGACGGTGCAAATAGCTAGTGCTACGGAGATTGCCTGGGCCAGTCAGAATAGGCCTATGGTTTGGAATGAAGGATAGGCCTCCCAGGAGTCCAATTCACTTCTCTCTGTCTGTCTGTCTCTCTCTCTTTCTTTTCTGTCTGTCTGTCTGTCTGCCTGCCTGCCTGTCTGCCTAGTCTATCTACTTTGCCGCTCAATGTCTAAACATTTATTAGCAAGCAAGCAGGAAATAGTCATATAACATGTTTTTATAACTCCAGAGACACAGAGGGAAATGGGTGATGAAGGGAAGGAGAAGGTGAGAGAAGCAAGGCGGGAGGGGTAAGGGAAAATGAGGAGGGGTATATATAAGGGGAAGTGAAGGGGCAGTGAGCATAAAAGATAGTGAGCAAGGGTGGGGTAGATGAGGAGGTTTAGGTCACGTAGGCAGGGGCCTGTGAAAGAGTGAGATGTGTGTCAGGGGGATTATAAATGGGGAGAAGGTGCTGGGACAATGGAGTAGAAGTGGTGAGCAAGGCGTGGTGAGTGCGCAAAAGGGGGTGACCAGCCAGTATGCAATGTGAGTGAATGGATGTTGAAAGTTCTGGTGAGTGGAGCAATGAGCGAGTGAACAGTGGGTCTTGAAAGAACAACTGGTTGCATTCTGAGCAACAAGGCTAAATGCCCGGTCCCATGTCCTGGCTGAAACAAAGGGAGGGAAACACACACCAGAGTTGAATTTTGGTTCTCCAGGCTGCTAGTGGGCCCAGCCCAACAAAATCAGACTGAGGAAGAAGATGGGTATAGCAGAGTTGAGTCCTGGGCTGAGCCAAAAAAAAGCATTTGCTTCCATCCTAAGAGACAACATTGAGCCTCAAGAAGGGCCCAGAAACCAGCTGGCTATAAATCTAACCCAAAACCCTGATTGGACCTCACTTACCATGGAAAGCAGGCCTGGAGCTGAGTGTCTAAGTTTAAAATTTTCATCTGCAAATGGCCCCCGGTAAATACTGGCGACTCCTGTACCATCTCCCTGAGCAAAGAGAAGGGAAGTGTTGGCAACTTGCGAGTGCTGGGCCCCCCAGAGGCTGGTAGAAGAGTGCTCTTACCTAAAGCCTAGCTTCTTTATTTAAAGTCCACTCTTGTTGGTCACTTTGGGAGCTGCATCTCTTTGACCCGACTCTGCAATCAAAGCCCCATCCAAGGCACCTGCAGCCCACAAACTGGCCAGGTTTTCTCACAGATTGGGTAAAATATCTTAATGTCTAAACATTTATTAGCAAGCAAGCAAGCTGGGCCTTTAGGAACCTAGGTTAAGACCCAGGTAAAGTACAGAATAGTTCAGTGATTAATACATAATCCTTGCTGTTCCAGCAGACTCTCATGCCTGCATACACATAAAATCACCCAAGTAACTACTACCCCAACTCACCCCCAAACTATGTGGGTGGGTGGGCTCTTGGAAGTCTAGTCTGTACAACATGATACCACCCTCCTGGCCAAAGTTGATTGGTCCAGAAGAGAACACCTAACTCATGCAGGGCCAACCAGAGTTCCTTCTGTGGGAATCATGGAATAGGATAGATGCTCTCTTTGAGGTTGAACTTGTATCGTGTAAACCTGGAAGCTAGAAGTGACTATCTCCTGCAAGGTGGGCTGGAGAGAGCGCTAGAGAACCAGAGAGAAAGTATGCCTTGATTCTATGTGGCTTTCCAGTTCCTAGTTTTTGTTTCTCCTTTGGGTTCTGTGAATCCTAACTCCCCAATGTCTGTTTAAACTAGCTGTATTCACATTCTCTCTCTGCTCTTTCAATAAACCTGTGGAATACACATCATCTTCCTCATTTTTCTTTCAGGTGAGCAATCTTAAGTCAAGGTAATAAAACAACTTGACCAAGACCATATTTGCAGCTTCTTAAATAGAATCTGGGGATTTAAAGTAACACTGAGAGGGTGCCAAAAGACTAGTCTTTTCAAGCCAGTTAGTAAAGAAAAATAATATTGGATTTGTGGTAGAAAGGGGATTAACATGAGGGAAGAAAGGAAAATTGTCAAATTCAAACCTTTGACTAAAAATTATCAATAAAGCCGACCTCTGTATAGTGGAAAGACCTGAATTTGAGTTCGACTTATCATTTATGATCTGAGGAACTCATTCTCTATCTCTGACCTGTTTCCTCAACTATCAAGTGGGGATAAAAGCACCTACTCTTTACAGCATTGCCATGAAGATCCAGTTAGTCTCTCTGAGAAAAGACTTTGCAACTGATATAGCACTATACAAATATGAGCTATTCTAACTGTATGTATGTATCTATGTAACATAAATTCATACGTATATACAGGAGGAAGAGAAAACAAGTTCATTTCTAATTTCCCAATAAACTTAGGGGACAGGTCAGTTACCACATCATTCTCTATAATCATACTATCTATTGCTCTCCAGAAGCCAGAGAAGGGAAAATGACAAATTTTCAGAGCAAACAACAAAAGGAACGTAAATCTTCAATAGTGGATTGCTCAAACAAATTCACTGTATATTCATAATGGACTATTAGGCAGCTGTTAGAAAAAATGTTTTGGAAGAAGATAATGACAGGAGAAAATGTAGACAATTGTTAAGTACAAAAAAACAAACATAAATATGATCTTAAGTCTGTTAAAAATTATATTTGACACACATACTCATGCAAAGATAAGGCTGGCGGCTGTAAACTAAAATGCCAAGAGTTTATTTCTTGAAAGGAGAGAATCCTTGAGAGATGACTTATTTTCTTTTCTACACTTTTCTTTTGCAACCAGAAAAAAACAAATAAAATTTTAAAACGAACGAATATTCTTGGTCCAACTTTAGTAGGTCTCAAATCCTGCTTCTTCTGCCTCTTGCTCATTCTATTTTTTCTTCTCTAAGGGTGGCCCTGAGCAATTACTTCTCTTTGATACTCAACCTTTGGCTGACCAATTATTGTCTAGCCCTGGGGCTATCAGTAAGTGTGATCAGATGTACCTGGCAATGACCAGTAATAAGTTGGTTCTGTTCCTGCTAAGACAATACAACAATACAGGACCTATGAGAAGAAAGGAAAGAAGGCAGAGAACAGCTTCTCAGCCCTTCATATCAGCTAACAAAAAAAGTATATGGTCACCCCAAGCCCTATCACCATCAATAGTGGCTATGGTTAGCAAACAAATGCCTATGAGGGCAGGTATCACAAATGAGGGAAGCAGGTAGTGGGGACTGTGGTGAAATGGCAAGGACACATTCTGCCTGAATGGAGCAGTTACTTGATTCCAACCAATTGTCACTGCATGAGAAACACAGGCCTAGTTTTCCATTCTTTTTTTTAAAAATTTATTATTATTTATGCCTACAGTACCTGGTCTTCCTAGGTGGTCTCCCATCAAGTACTAAACAGGCCCGACTCTGCTTAGCTTCTGAGATCAGACATCGGGGTTGTTCCAGGTGGCATGGTCGTAGACCATGGACCATGTCTCCACTGGGGTGTGAACCCAGGACCTTCTGCGTGTAAAGCAGACGTGCCTACCACTACACTATGGAACCACGTCCTAGTTTTCCATTCTTTAGAGAGGAAACAAAACTCCAGAATTTTTTGGTGAAATTTCCCAGTTTTACATCATACAGATGAAACCAAACATATCTGAAAGCCTGATCTGGCTTAAGATCACAACCTTACCTAGATAGGAAAGAGAAAGATAAAAAGCTCATAAGAGTCAAACTAAGTAAGTACACACGTGAAGAAGAAAATGTCTCCTAGATTCGAGAAAACAGCAACATGGCTACCCAAATGATACTAATAAGAAAGACCATGCACAGAAGTGGGTAAGAACAAAAGTAGATTTAAGAAAAAAATGTGGTTTATTCAGCTCCCTCTAAGGTCAGGAGAGGGGAGAAGACTTAATATGGGGGACACATATTAAGTCTAGTCACAAGAAAATCATGCTTAGTAATGAAGGAACTATTTCACTGGGCTCTCCCCATGAATAGAGGAAACATCCTTCCAGAATTATTTACCTCTCTTGCCCCCTAATCAACTTCCAATGAAAAACTCAGCTTTCCAGGCACTGTGATACCAGAAGTGGAAGAGAAAATGGGGCATAAGCATTTAGCTCACTGGAAAGGGACTTACTACGATTTAGTTTAAACAAATTGCATTTGATTTCTAGCTAAGTTTCATGTGGTTAATTTGGGTCTGTCATGGGTCATCTACAGGCATGCTGGAAAAGTTCAGTTTCTGGCCCTAAAAGGTTGAGATTTGGAAGTTAGTGATTCAATAAAGTGCTGATGTCTGTCATCTAGTGGTACACTGAGTAGTTGCCAGCAACTCTCAAGGACATTCTCATCCTCATCCCTCCCACCCCCACCCCTAATAAACTTGGCTATTGTTCTCAAGCCTTAAGACTTGGGTCCCTGTAGTAAAAATAGTAGCAACAACAATAACAAAAACAACAAAAAAATCGTATAAGTCTTTGATAGGAAAGGAAGAGTACTTACGTTAACAAAATCTCCACCCTGAATCATGAAATCCTTTATGACCCTGAAACAGAGAACAAAGGATTCTGAGATAAGAGTCTGTAGTTTAGAAAAATATTGACTTAGTCATTATAGTTTAGATTAACATTGATTTCAAAATACCATGTTTATCACTCTAGCTTTTAATAAATCTTCAAGTCAATTTAGTCCACAAAAACATTCCTTCTCAAGATCTAAGAATTATCCTATGATTTTATTTTCCTAAAGAGATTAATCCCCCAAAGAAGTAATTCTAAAAGCCCTCAGGATGGTTTGCCATGGGCCTTACCTGTGGAAAGTGCTCCCTTTGTATCCTATTGGAACCCCATCTTTTCTATAATCAAAAAGAAAGAGACTTGGAATGATGACAGATAACCATACGCCTTTCCAATTTACCATACACGGGAGCCAAAGGCACGCTCCTAAAGATGGTCAGGACAAGGGAGATAAAGAAGGCAAATGAAGTGAAGACAGACCCTCGGGGTATTACCTTCTATTACAGTCCCCAGCAATCATTCAAGGCCTGCGGGTGGTTCCCCAAAACCCTCACTGCAGCCCCAGGTCACCCCTCAGGAGCAAGCAAAGAAGTCAACCACTGACCTGAATTCTCCAGTGCAGAATTGCCTGAAAGGGAAAAGAATGAAGGACTCAGCCACCATGACATCACAGCAGTGAGTTCCTCTAATCTCCGTGGGGGAGCGCACAGCCACTGGCGCCAGCAAGCCCACCAACCGGAGGCCAGACGTCCAGACTCCCAGGCATACAGACAAGATAAACTGACATGGGGAACAGTCAAAACGGGGACTATTCAGACAGAGCGATACCTAGGGGAATCAGATCACAAGGGCAGTGAGTGGACGGACAGGGATAGGCAGACGATTCCGCAGAATGGGGCCCAGCTTTCGGTTCGGTTAATCTGGCAGAGCATCTCCTTACCTAAAGTTCTCGGCCGTTTTAGGCACAACGTCTGCAAAGAGCTCGATCTTCATGCGGCCAACTTCCTGCAACCGGCAAGAGACGGTCGGAAGGCCCAGTCCAAGACCACGAAGGCCTCGCTGAGCGGGGACCTCAAAGAGCTAACCATTCCCTTTCCCATACCTTTCTCTCTCCCACCTCTGCCTCCGTAACCTATCCTTTCGTTCCGTCCAGACATTCCACAAGCGGGACGCTAGGATGCACACTACGAGGGGCAAGGGTGTTCATTCTCTTTCACTCACCACACCCCGCAGGTCGGTAGGTTCTGGTCCAGTTTCCCTTTCTGGCTTCCCGAGCCCGCTATCCCTGGGCGGATGAATTCTGTCTGCCTGGCCCCATGCTGTTTCCCTTCGGCGCAGGGCTGGGTCTTCCTGGACCTCACCTGGCCGCCAATGCTGACATCAAAGAACACCACGGGATTGACAGGGCTTGAATTTGCCACCGCCATGGCTCCGACCCGGAAGCAGAAGTCGCTAGCGCCTAGTTCCGATGACCCTAATCCCAGCTCCGCAGGTTTAGTCTCCCGCGCAGGCGCAGGAAGAGCCGACCGAGGCCGGGGCCCGCCCCCGGAAGCCCTACTCTGCGCTCGACTTTGGGGCTTGCTGGTTTCTGCGCCCGCACTGCGAGATGCTGCGGTGACCAGGACTTTCATCGGTCCTGACCACGAGATGTCCGCCGGCTGTTAGCTCGCTTGACTGTGCTTGGGGATGGGGGTGTAGGCCGGGGTGGGTAGGGAGACGCGGGGCTGGGGACGCGGGTGCAGGTGGAGGAGGGATGGAAGAGGAGGCATGCCTCCGCCTTTATTTGCTCAAGGTCAACAGATACCCCATTCACATGGCTACACTAAGCGAAGAACAAGATTATTCTCGCTCAGGGTAGGGAGTTTGGACTACGTAGTCTCCAGGGTCCTGATCAATCCTTGCAGCTAAGATCTGAACCATCACGCGTGCTGTTTCTTAACCCAGCGCACTAGTCTGTGAGCCCCACAAAGGCAGGAACTCTTCATCCTCGGGAGTTAGCACAGCCTGGCAAATAAGGTGTGCTTAGTAAATACTCAGCCCTTCTTTGAAGTCAGGACACTAGAATTTTAGTTTTAGCTCCAGTTCTGCCACAAGCTTCCACTTTTGTCACTACAATTATTTCTGGCAGAGTAGCTAGAGCTTTTAAAATAAATCTTATAAATCACTCCTGGCTTGCTGTATTTAGAATGAAATCCAATTTCTTACATACAAAAAAGCCTACATTACATTATCTGGCTGGCCTCATTTTGTATTACTTGCCCTCTGTTAATATATTCTGACCTTTTTGTTCCTCGAGGTCACAGATGGATACATGGTCCCCCCTTATCGGATTTTCACCTTCCTGGTTTCAGTTACTTGCTGCCAACCACAGTCCAAAAATAGTAAATGGAAAATTCCAGAAATGAGCAATTCGTAAGTTTTAAATTTCATGCCCAGGATGTGAATCATCCTTTTGTTCAGCATATCCACACTGTATATGCTACCTACCCAGTAGTCACTTAGTAGGTGTCTTGTTTATCATATTGACTATCAGGGTATTGCAATGCTTGTGTTCACACTATTTCACAAAGCATATGTCATTCACCCTACTTCATCTCATCATGTAGGCATTGCGTCATCTCATATCACAAGAAGGGTGAATACAGTACAAGATATTTTGAGATAGACCACGTTCACATAACTTTTATTACAGTATATTGTTAAAATTGTTCTATTTTATTACTATTGTTAATTTCTTACTATGCCTAGTTTATCAATTATTTATCATAGGTATGTATGTATATATAGGATTCAGTACAATCCATGGTTTCAGCCTCCACTAGGGGTCTTGGAACGTAACCTCCTCAGGTTAAGGAGGACTACTGTACTCTCTGTAGGGTCTTGGTACAGTTAATTGTCTTTAATACTCTTCTAGATCTTAATGAGGGGGAGGTGTTCTTTTTATTTCAGGTCTCAGCTCAGATGTCACTCAGATAGGAATATTGCACCCAATATAAAGTAGCCATCAGTCACACTTTCAGATACATCACTGGTTTATTTTCTTCATGCCACTCACCATCCAAAATTATACGGTCAGTCTCCCCACCTCACCCCCTGCCACATACACATATACCGTCTAACCTAAAATATATTAACTCTATGAAAACGGACTCTTGTCTGTCTTCACAGGTGTGATGATAGTGTCTACTATTGAATAGCACATAACAGGACTTTGATAAATAGATTCAATGAATCGAGTGAAAGAAGGTGAATTTGGACAAAGTTTGGAATCAGAGCATGCATTCAATATCATAGTTATTATTTCCTACACTCTTTGATCATCCTTTCTAGTTTGGTATCTGAGGCGGCAAGGGTTGCACATAAAAATTCAGTATGTCTCAACTTACGGGGCTCTTTTATTTCTGGTTACTTTCCCCCTTCCCTTTGTCTCCCTCTCTATCTCCAGCTGATGATGAAGAAGGAAGAGGAGAATGAGGGAAAAGGGGAGGAAGGGGAAAAGGAACAGCGGAAATCATCCTTCAATACAGTTTTATACCAACTATTTTAGAATAAATTCTTTAAATTGGTGATATCCAATGTTGAAGAAGTACACTCAAACTGCAAGTGAAAATAAGTGAATGTATCTAGCACTTTTGAAACAATTACTCGGTGTAAAATACACACTTCATTTCATTTGGTGAAATGAAACCCTATGGGATGGGAACTACTATCCCATCTTGGGACTTGGGGTTTGCCACTGTTTCTTCCTATTTTGTGCATCAAGAAATAGAAGCTTAAAGAGTTTGACCATGGAAACAATGTTGACACAACTGCTTTTTTTAAAGCAATGAGACAAATGATGTACCAAAACTCTATATAACATTTATATCCTTTGACCCAATTATGCCGATCTTGTGAATTTGTTTTCTGGATTAACTTAAGAGAAGAAAAGAGCTAACTTCACAAAGACTTTCGCCATAGCATAATCTTAGTGAAAAAGTAGAACAACTTAGATGTCAAGTAACAACAGAATTTATAGAACATCAATGTGATAGAGTATCATATGACTATTGAAAGAATAATTATGAAGAGTTTAAATATGGGAAAATGGTTTATGGTATATTAAAACTCAGACTATGAAAATACAATATGATAACCATTAAAATAAATAAATTGGAATGAGAACCATAGGGAATAACTCCAAAATGAAAATAGTAGTGTTCAGAATATGACATTACAGGAGGGTTTTTTTCTTCTTTTTAAAGTATTTGCTTTAATGTGATTACACTGTTTTTACTTTTAAAAAAATCCATGATAATAGGAAAGAATGCTGAATTAGCCATATATGTGTTCTGCTAAACAAAAACTCAATTAAACCAGTGAACTTAAGTTACTATATTGATCAATATAAGGCATCTGAGGATATCAAACAAACTTGAGAAATCCATTTTTAGAACTGGTTTAGTGAATTTATCAGCAATTTTGAAGACTCCTAGTTGATGTCCAGTGGGGAATGTGTTCTAACGTTTTTCCACGTCATGTCCCACCTTCACGCCCAAGCTCTAAGTTAGCAACTTTGATCAGTCTAGTTTAGACATCAGTGATTTTATAGTTCTGACTTTTGGTCTTGTTCTTGGATGCAACGTGTCTCTTTCAGAGAAGTCACATTTATGTATCCAGCTTCGGAATTCTGTGAACACGAAACAGACTCAAGGGACTTGGGATTTGCCACTGTTTCTTCTGACTTAGATTCTTGAGTTTCTTGAAGACTTCCAACTGACTCTACCAAACCTGTTCCTGAAAAACTAAGAAAGGCCATGTGTGAGGACTTTGTGTGGATAGGGTCTCTTGGCAGCACTTTGGGGTTACAAGGATAAGACTTAAATAGAATCTCAGTTTTGACAATGGTCAAACACAAAGACAACCAAACAAAAATTACCTTAAACTTATGTTTATGGATTATCTTCTACCTTAAGTCAGAATTCTTTTATGTGTGTGGGTGAAGCAGTGGTGAGGAGAGAAGGAATTGGAAAGTTTAAATACTAAATATAGAGAAAATTACCCCCACTTTCTGTACTTTCTCAAACTAGGAACTCAGGACTGGTTAGGCAGTCATAACTCTCAGGCATATAGATGATTGTCTCAACTTTACTAACCTGGAGTTTGGGAGGGGCAAGATTTTATTCAATACTTCGAATTCAGAGATTCCACTAATTATTGTTTCCTAAAAGGAAAGAAAGCATGCATTTAAAAATTTATTGATAAACCATATGATTCTAGAACTATGCTTTATATTTTTTGGTTAAAAACGTAACCCCCTCACCTCATGTCTGTTAGAAGGACTACTGTCTAAAAGACAAGAGGTAATAAATGGTAGAGAAAAGGGGACCCTTGTGCACTGTTGGTGGGAATGTAAATTAGTGCAGACACTATATAAAACAGTATGGAGGTGCCTCAGGAAATTAAAACTAGAACTACCATATGATCTAGCAATTTTGTTATCTGAAAGAAACAAAATCACTGTCCTGAAGACATATCTGCACCCCATGTTCATCACAGCATTGTTTACAATAGCCAAGACATGAAAGCAACCTAAGCATCTATTGATGGATGAATGGATAAAGAAATTGTTACACACACACACACACACACTGGAGTATTATTCAGCCATAAAACAGAAGGAAACATGTGACAACATGGATGGATCTTGAGGGCATTATGCTAAGTGAAATAACTCAGAAAAAGACAAATAACATGATCTTACTTATATGTGGAATCTAAAAAACCAAACTCACAGAAACAGAGATCAGATTTGTGGTTGCTAGAGGTGGGGGTAGAGTAGAGCAATTAGGTGTGGGTGGTCAAAAATTCAAACTTCCAGTTATAAGATAAATTCTGGAGATGTACAGCACAGTGACTACAGTGCTAATAGTGTTAATAATACAATACTGTATATTCAAAAGTTGCTAAGAGAGTAGATCTTAAAAGTTTTAATGACAAAGAAAACATTATAAATATGTGAGGTGATGAATATTAACTAATCTTATTGTGGTAATCATTTTGCAATATATACATATATCAAATCATGTTGTACACGTTAAACTTACACAATGTTATATGTCAATTATATCTCAATAAAACTAAAAAAATGATGTAACCCCTAATACCTACAAAATATTTGGCAATTATAAATGTCATACTTTTTATAATAGTGCTTTCACTGCTAGCCTGCTTTTTAGATCTGCTTTTCTACATGAATTGTCTCATATTAGGTAAGTTTTTACTTAATATTCTGGTAAACATTTTCTGCCCCTTTAAATCATAAAAAGCACCTGTTTTGAACTCTATGACTATAAACCCCAAATACTCTTTCTAAGAAAAACATAGACTAATGCAGACCAAATTTTATATGTATTTGGTTCCCCTGAATTTGGATCTCAGTTTAATCTTTGAAGAGGCTCAAGGTGATGCTATGTAAGATAGTATGGAGCAGAGAGCAGAGAGGGGAACCAATAAGGGATGAAATCAGTAAGACAGACAGAGAGGCCTGGTCATAGAGAATATGAAGACCATGTCAGAAAATTTGAGTTTCATCCTGAAGACTGTGGGAAGTCATTGCGTGGTTTTGAGTCAAATGCTCACGTTTTATTTTCTGGCTATAGACTATAAACACTGTAGGAATAGAAAAGACAAAAGCCAGAAACATGGAAGAGGGGAGGTGGGATGCATCTTTCCAAGTAAGGAAAATACATAATACAGAGGGATAGAACTTTAGAGACTTTGGAAAAACTGTGAATAGATTAGTTTCATTTGATCAGGCTTGTTTGTTGTCAGAAAGGTATTTGAAAAATGGAAATTTCCTATGTGGCTTCAGTTCTTCTGACTTAGACCGACAACCCCAGAAGCCTTCCCTAACCTCCCCTGAACAGGTTTAGATACCACCCCTCTTGCTTCCACAGCATTCTGGGCCTATTGCTGTTGTAGAACTTATCACAATGTAAGGTAGTTGCCAGTTATGTGACTGTCACTCTCACTGGGCCTGAGTTCTTTGAGGATAGACTCTGTATCTTGTTCATTATTATATCTAAACCATATGGATATATGGTTTGATATATATGAGGGCCAGCACACTACATATGCCCAATAAATATTTGTTGAATGAATGAACTTTATCTTATAGACAAAAGAAGACAGAAAATCTTTGAGATGAAATACTACGAAATCAAGTAGCACTTCATGAACATTAGTCTAGAAGCATGGGCAGGATAGATTACAAGAGGAAGAAAGACTGAAAGGAGATGAGTTAACAAGTTGTTGCCGTAACCCAGGAGCTAAGTGCTTGGGATACAAGACAGACAGAGTTCCTGCTCTCATGAAGTCTATAATCCAGTAGAGAAGAAAGAATTATAATACAGGAAGCAATGTCTATTATGAGGCTAAGTCCCTGGTTATTCCAACGCCCCTGAAAGAGAAGCAGTAGACTCGGGATATTAATAGATAGCAACTAAGAACAAAGGACCAGAAAGACTTGGTTTCAGTCCTTGCTCTTCTACTTATTAGCTATGTACTTGGACAATGATGTCACTTCACCTCTCTAGATCTCAGTCTCTTCAGCTATGAAAATAGGAATGACAGACTTATCATGAAAGATTGCTTTGTGTATTAAATGGGATAAATAAAATGCTTAGCACAGTACCATATAGTAAGCACTCCACAAATGTCAAACTCTCACTATTTTAGCCCAAGGCATTGCAAGGAAGGAACAAACCTAGGGTATGTCTAATCTCAGGGATCTATATACTGATCTATTTGCAGTATGTGATAATCAGTAAGAATCAAGAGATTTGGGAGAAGTAAGAGGCAGCTGTGTGACCTCAGATATACCATTTAACCTCTCCAGGTTTTATCTCCTTCTGTATAAAGTAAGGGAATTGAACTAGAAGATTCTTAAGATTCTAAGTTTAAAAACAAAATTTAAATTGTTTATTCCAATAGGTATCAAGATGTTATAAGTTGCTACTTTGTCACACATGGAATATTGAGCTTGATCTACTATAGTCTTGACCCATGTGACATTTCTTATCCTGATTTGAGGATAATTTTGTGGATCTTTTTTAAAAAATTAAATTTATTGGAGTAAATTATATAAATTTCATGTGTATAGCATTGTAATACTACATCTATATACTCAATTGTGTACTCACCATGCGAAGTCTTGTTTCCTTCTATTACACTATATCTGACCCTGTTTACCCTCTGTGTCCTCCAACCCACCCCATGCCCCCTATGGTAACCGCCATTCTGTTCTCTGTAACTACTGGCTTATTTTTTGTTTGTTTTGTTTATTCCTTTG
This sequence comes from Pteropus alecto, assembly GCF_000325575.1. Lineage (NCBI taxonomy): Eukaryota > Metazoa > Chordata > Mammalia > Chiroptera > Pteropodidae > Pteropus > Pteropus alecto. The sequence goes on along the minus strand of NW_006429634.1, from coordinate 2,292,319 downwards.
TAATGTTGTGGATCTTAAAGCTATTGGTCCTTGTATATATTCTATTAAGGTTTTTAACTCAGAACTTACAATACTATATTTATAAATGTATGTCTGTCTTTCTCTACTAGACTGAGAGCCTGTGAAAACAGGATCTGTCTTCATATTCTTAGGATGTAAAATTGTTCCTGGAATTGATAAATGTTTGTTGAATGAATAAGTAAAAAAGTAAATGACAAGACAATTGAGAACTGTTGTAACTCAATCGAAGACAAAAACTACTGAAAATTAAGCCATGTAATCTAGCAGTTATGCTTTTGACAAATTCTGTAAAACTTCGTACATGGCTTGGAAATAATCACCTTTCTGAAAGCAAACAAGATACAGGTCTTATGCTCATAGCAATAGTACCCAACAAACAGGTTCTATGTGAAGTATCTTGGAAAGAAACATCTAGCATGTGGTACAAGCCAGGGAAGAAGGCAAGCAGCCTCTGTCCTGGATTTAAAACACAACTCTGCTCACTGAAGTCCCTCTTTGCTCACTCGCTTACCAACTAGACTCCGGACCTTGTCTGAACCTATACTATTATATTACCACATTTCTCTGGACTTCGCTACTAGTCTAATTGGATTTTGTAGCATAATTGCTTTTCTCTGACTCAGATGTTGTCTCTAGGCTTGACTTCTTGCTAGACCAGCCTAACTTCACTTTACCTCTTTGAACCTCAGATTTGCTCATCTCTCAGATGGGGCTGAAACAAGACATGGCAAACAGGGTTGTTGAGAATGAGGCATACATATGAAAACATTTAACATTCATTCAGTCTCAAACATTAATGGAGCACCTCTCTATAGATATAATGACATACAAGATACAGTTCTTGCCCTCCAAGATCTCACCGCTGAGTTGATAAGATAGAGACATGAAAGGCAAATTGCTTTGGGGTCACATAGCAGAGAGTGTTTAATAAAAGGTGACCCAATAAAGAGCAAAGCTGGCCAAGAGCAGACTCAAGGTCTGCAGCCCTAGTGTGAAGTCAATGAGCCTCCTTGCCACAGTCCACCATGAGGCCAAGTGCAACCTACAGCTATATGAAGATGATGAAGGGAAGTGTGAATACAGCAACTTTAGCAACCTAAACTTCACATTAAAATTCTGACAGGGAGCACACATCTTACCTCTCCTCTGCGAATCTGGATGTTATTTATAATGCGCTTTAAGACACCAACCTGCTGTGTGAGCCGGAGACTGTTTTCTTGTAATCGCTTATTTTCCTTATCCAGGAAAAACACTCTAAGGATGGAATAAACCAGAGGCATAACTAGAAATTTCTTCATCGTTACTAAAAACTCAAAACTATGTCCCACTTCCCACGAGCTCTGGGTCTTAGCCCTTGTCCAGATTTTAGAACTAACTTTGGCAGATCAATTTGCGTGATATTTGAAGACCAAGTAAAAATTAATAAGCTTCTGGCCTGTACACAGTCATTAAATACATACTGAGAGCAGAGACATACTATGCACAAAACTATGAAAGGCACTAGTTCTAGCCCTTGAGACACTTATGGAAGGATATGATCCTATTTAGGAATGGGACTGTGAAAAGACACTCTGCATCCCTTCAAATACTACAGCTACATAGCCTGCATCTGGTTCTGATCTCTTAGGTCATCCTATACTTTAGTAGTTGCAGCAGCAACGGCAGCAATCATTTACTGAGTACTCACCATGTACTTAGGCACTGTAACCTATCCGCATGGTAAACACCTCAAACTATTAGCTCATTTAATCCTCACAACAACCCCATGAAATAGATATTGCTATGAAGCCTATTTTACAGGTAAGGGAACTAAAGCTCAGAGAGTGGAAAGTAAGAAGATAAAACCAGAAAGTTGTAGAGCTGGGATGCCAACTCAGATCTTTCAGACTTCTAAGCCTTAGGTCCTAACCACTATACCAGGCCCACTCTCCAAGTCCATGGTTTATATGGGACACGTGACAGTATGATAGATTCGGTCAGAGATTTATGTTTGGGTTCTGGTTCTGCCACTTACTAGCTGTGTGATCCTTGTCAGATTACTAAATCTGAACCTTAGTTCTTCATCTGTAAAATGAGGAAACATCCTGTAGAAGAAACTTACTCTAAAGAAAATGTCCAAGTCTAATCCAGGTGACCAGAGTATGACTTCAGGAGGGCAAGATGGGGACATTTTGAAGGTTAAGGCAAGGGAAATGAGTCAATCGTGTTGGGATGTCAGAAGCAGTGACATAGTTTGAGAAGGGCAATGGATTACATAGAATATATAAAAGGGTTGCCACATAGTAAAAGATAATAGACTCTCCAGGCCTGCTTGAGGGAGCGTGTACCCAAAGCAGTGGAAAGGAGAGTTCAAGTCTACACTGCTGTGGGGTCTGGGGCCTGGCTGCTGAGGTTCGCTGCTGCTCTGCCACTGACTAGGCTGCCTGAGTTCCCTAACCAATCTGGACCTTTGCTTCACACCCATAAAATAAGGCTGTAATAGTATCTCCTCCCTGGGATTGGTGTGAAGATTAAATATATATATATATTTAATTATATTAATTGTATTAATTATATAATTAATTATATATGTAAAGAGAGCTTAGAACAGTGCCTAGTATACAGTAAATGCTCAAAAATAATGTAAATCATAATAGGTATTATTGATGATACTATCTGTTAAGATCAACCCACTCTCTTTGCTCTAATTCTGTGTTCCAAGAAAACTTTTGATTGTAATTAAATTTCTTATAGAGGAGAGAATGCTTGGACTGGCTGATATGTTAATTTTTTTTTTGCTCAGTATATTTCTCATTACAAATGAATACATTGGTATCCTGTGGGTTTGTTAATTTAACTCACTAGTATGATCCTGATTCTCTTGGTCTATCTTGGTTCCACATGTATCAGAGGATAAAAACAAGTTTTAACACACACAAAGTGATAGGCCAGAATGAGCACAGCCGGGTCCTCAAGGAGACAATGCCGCTGTGAAAGAGCCTACTTGGATGGCCAGCCTGCCTTCTCCATAATTTTTTTCTCTTTAATTTCATAACTCCTGCCACTTGTATGAACTACTGAAAACAGCAGATGGCAGAGCAAGAGTTTTAAGACAGGCTGCAAACTCGAAGGATAGTTTCTTGAACCATCTTTTTGTTGAAGAAGAAACTTCCTTATTTGGAGTTCACTGGCAATTCTGGCAGGATCACACCTACCTGTGCTGGACTGAAGATATCATGCATTTGTTGTCATGGATTAATTCTTCTTGCTCTGTGACCTGCTCCAGAAGTTTCCTTTTTTCTTGGAGCAGGATATCATTTTGGGTAATGACCTGGTCCTGCAGTGCCTTCTCCTAGGATAAAAATAATTTAAAAAGCCCCCTATTTACCACAGCAGGAGAAATGATAAATTTTAAGAGCATCAGCGTGTTTAAAACTCTGATAACAAATTTTCCTTATTTACTTTTTCTCTCCTGTCTTCTAGGTTGTTTTCACCTGTTTGCTGAAATTGTCAGCTAGACTGTTCTATATATTTTGGTTATTTATGTCATGTATTTTGTTTGGATATTTATTCATTCTTTAGGGTTAACATTTAAACATACCTGAGTGCTCAACTTCTAATAAGATCCCAATGATCCCATCTGTATTCTAACTCCACAAGTCTTAACTCACTACCAAATACAGCTGAATTCTCTGAAGCTCCAGACTGAAAAAATTTTGCATATAATATGTTACCATCTGCTTTGTAGTTATATAGTCATTTTTAAGGCAAAGAAAGGAAGATGGGGAATTCAGCCACCTCACTTGGCAACTGGTGTCAGGATCTCAGTTGGCTTAGCAAGTCAAGCATGTCAGACAGATACTGAGAACATTCTTGTATTGATGATAATAAAATGGTTTCTAGCTGGACACCATGTTTCATTTTCTACCAATGATTTCCTCTGAAAGCGATAGCTAGAGAAGTTATAACTAAAATGATGGAGTGTATTTTGTGAAAAAACACTAATATTCTTATATTGACTCAGTAGATATTAGTAAATATCATGGTTGTTGAGGAGTTTAGAAGCCCAAAAGCGTAGAGCAGGCAAGTGCTTTCCCCTCTTTGTATTTGTTCCTCACCTGCCAATGGTGGGAGTAAGTAGGGGTGGGAGAAGGGTAACGACTTCTGGCAGAGGGGCGAATCAAAGATTAAGAGGGACGACTTCCTTCCTTCCTTCCTTCCTTCCTTCCTTCCTTCCTTCCTTCCTTCCTTCCTTCCTTCCTTCCTTATAGACCACAAAAGGAACAGTTATTACAGTATGAGAGCTGAAACGAGAAGACCTTATTGGGCCTCAGCCCATCAGGAGACTCAAATTTTTAACTGCTCTACACGTGACTGCAAATGACTGTGAACATATTGCAAGTATTGATTTGGGGGGATTACAAATAAATTTTAGCAAGCAGGGAAATTTGCAAACAATGAATCCATGAGTGAATAATTAGGATTTATTGTATGTATAAATTATTCTTATCCCTCCCTCCCTCTCTCCCTCTCTTTCTCCCTCCCTCCCTCCTTCCTTCCTTCCTTTAAAGTAATATACTAATATAGAGCATTCAGAAAAGATTTTCCATATACGTGGAATCTTAAAACAACAACAACAAAAAAACCAGACTCATAGATACAAAGAACAGATTGGTGGTTGCCAGAGGCAAGGGGTGGGGGATGGGCAAAGTAGGTCAAAGGTACATAGGTTCAGTTATAAAATAAAGAAGTCATGGGGATGTAACATACAGTATGGTAACTACAGTTAATACTATATTTTATATTTGAAAGTTGTTAAGAGAGAAGATCTTAAAAGTTCTCATCAAGAGAAAAAAATTTGTAATAATGTATGGTGTTGGATGTTAACTAGACTTATTGTGGGGACCATTTTGCAATATATACAAATATAGAATCGTTATATTGTACACCTGCAATTAATATAATGTTATACGTCAGTTATATCTCAAAAAAAGAAAAGATTGTCTATCAAAGAGTTATAAGGAAGATTACGTTATGTTATGAAACAAACCATTCCAGATTTTAAAGTTATTCATCTAGGACCCTTCAACATTAAATGGAAGTCTCCTATTTATGGTAAGGATTGAGGCGAGAAAAAGCAATCCCACAAAAAATACTCTACGCAGTTGTAATTGGGTTAGAAAGGAGACTGAATGGGACAACCTACTGACACCCTGTCTTTTGGAAACATATTTCTTTGAACCAAAAAATCAGGACACCTGCTCTAATAATAGGATAATATACTTGGGGAAATCTGGTTTGGAAGGTCACACCTAACAACAGTCAGAGGACTCAACTGGTTCACTATATATAGAGAAGGCTGAAGAATGAAGCCAAAAAAAGTGGCATTATTTTCTGGACACTTGGTGCTTAGAAAGTGAGCCCAGCCATTTTATGCTCAGGGCTTTGATCTATTGGACCTAAAATAAGTAACATCTGGACCACCAGGTTTGTAATACTGTGGCATTAAAAGATATTATGTGGATGGGTCTTCTCTAGGCTAAGTATTTCCAATTCTTGTAACAATTTCTCTTGTGCTGTACCCACCAATTAACATGCTTCTAAGAAATTTTACATTAAAAAGAAGTAACAGCTACGAAAATTTATATGTGCCATGTATCACTTTAGGCATTTCATGTTTTAATCCTCACAAAAGCTTGGTGAGGTAGGGATTTATTTCCTTTATTTCATGGATGAGAAAAACGATACACAGGGATCTATGCAAGGTCACAGAACTATTAAGTGGCAGGGCTAGACTTTGCATCCAAGTCTATCTAAGACCAAAGCCCACAGCACACTTGGAGAAAAAGGTCCAATTACTCTTTCTTAGCCTCGGCTTATTTGCTATCACCAGTATCTTTAATGGAGATCTGTGGTCCTTTGGGCAGATGTATTCACTGTGTAGGGCTTCCATAGGGAATTATCACAATTCAGTAGGATTAAAACAACGGGAATCTATTTTCTCACAGTTCTGAAGGCTAGAAATCTAAAATCAGAATTTTGGCAGGGTTGTTCATTCTGGAGGGAGAATCTGTTCTATGCCTGTCTCCTAGCTGGTGGCTGCTAGCAGTCCTTGGTGTTCCTTGGCTTGTACCTTCATCACTCCAGTCTCTGCCACCACCATCACATGACCTTCTTCCCTTGTGTATGTCTCTGTGTGTGTGTCTTCTCCTCTTCTTATAAGGACACTAGTCATATTGAATTTGGGGTTCACTAAATTATATGTAGTCTAGGGACTCTTTCTTTTTTCTTTCAAAAAGATTTTTTTAAAATATAGCTTACATACAATATTGTATTAGTTTCAGGTGTACACCATAGTTATTCAACATTTATGTACCTAAAGAAATGATCACTGTAAGTCTAGTAACCATCTGACACCATATAATGTTATTATAATGTTATTGACTACATTCTCTATGCTGTACATTACATCCACATGACTCATTTATTTTATAACTGAAAATTTGAACCTCTTATTCTCTTCACCTTCCCCCGACTTTTAAAAAATTTTTTCAGTTACAGTTGATATTCAATATTATTTTATATTAGTTTCAGGTGCACAGCATAGTGGTTAGACATTTATGTAATTTATGAAGTGATCCCCCTGACTAGTCTAGTACTCACCTGGCACTACATTTTGTAGCCTCAGGCAGCGGTCTCTAACCTTTTTGGCATCAGGGACCGATGCTCCTATGAGAATCTAATGCCTGATGATTTGAGGTGGAGCTGAAGCAGTGACGTGAGCACTGGGGAGCGGCTGCAAGTACAGATGAAGCTCGCTTGCTCACCCACTGCTCACCTCCTGCTGTGTGGCCCAGTTCCTAACAGGCCACAGACTGGTATCGGTCTGTGGCCTGGAGGTTGGGGACCCCTGGTCTAGGGATTCTTAATCTGGAGTCCCATACTAGCCCATGGAATAACTGAAATTACATAAATTGTTTTGGTATCCATGGCACAGAGTGAAAGTACAATAAAAATTTGTTGGGTGTAGAAATGAGCACTTTAGGAGTGAGGACAGTTTTTTCAAAATTCTGAGTTAGGCTAGGAATCTCAAGAAGGGAAAACATTACCGGCCAAGTCAGTTGCTCTCCATTTTGAATTTATGTAGTTTAATGATCTTGAGAACATTCTGCTTTGGATTCCACTCATCTGTCCCATGTCCTCCCTATTCACATACCAATAAGGCACGAGGACAATAAGACAAACATCGAGAAACCATGGATATTTAGAAATAAGCATGAAGTACTAATTGAGAATTGATAAAGGGGCAGAGATCACCTATTTTTACTGCCATTTAAAACTGACAGAAATTTGAGGTAAAATGAGGATTGTAGAACAAGGGTCCCCACTGTACCAGTCCATGGCCTGTTAGGAACAGGGCCACACAGCAGGAGGTGAGCGGTAGGAGAGCAGCGAAGCTTCATCTATGTTTGCAGCCACTCCCCAGCCCTAGCCTTACTGCCTCAGCTCCACCTCAGATCATCAGGCATTAGATTCTCATAGGAGCACTGGTCCCTGGTGCCAAAAGTTTACAGACCACTGCTATAAAAAGTAGGAATGAGTTACTGAGGGTGTTCTGGAAGTCTGCTGAAGGATGTTTAGGAAAAGATATTTTCATTTGAAGGCAAGACACTAATCATAAGCTGGCAGTGCAGAATATTTTCAGTGTCCAATTTGGTTTAGCATCACTATGAATCTTACATCCTTTTTGGCAGGGCTTAAACAATGACTCACATGGAAAGAGGTGAAAAGAAATGAAAACATGGGCCATAAAGAGGCCACAGATAATTTAATAAATGAGTGGGCTTTCTCTAAATGACCAACCACTAGCATTATCAGTAAGCTTTTCACCTTTTTTCCCCCTCACCTTTGCCACTTCTTGTTGCAGTAATCCAGCTTCATTTTCAAGTTGTTTAATTCTCTTATCTCGTAGCTCTACTTCATGAACTAAATGATCCTTGACTCTTCGAAGCTTGGCTTTGTAATGATAATGTTTCTCATTATAGTTTCTATAAAAGTAAATTTAAATACAGGTACACTTGAATGCAGTGACATTTATTTTGCCTCCTCAATATGCACCTTTCTTAGGTTCCTCCTTCCTGCTTTGTCAAGGCCTGGCACCTTGCTTGTCCTGCCTCACATCTGCAAGGGAATGGACCAGGGATAACCTCCTAGAGAATACCAGCTTTACTCTTCCCCATAGACTCAAGTCTCTGGCTTATCTTGGTCTTGAGCTGATGGCTATCGCATAGCTTTAGTAACCAAGTTTAATTTAAGAAACTCCTTGACTGATCCCCAACATCTAAATTCTGAATCTTGTTCCACTGATTCAGTAATTAATTTAAAATTTTCTAGTTTCTTGGCTATACCCTGGTCAGTGATATACCTTGTCTATTTTCCAGATAACTTGGTCTGCTCTCAGTCTTTGCCTTGAGTGAGGACTTCTAAATGCCAATTCTACAATGGTCTCTGCTCAAGACTCTTACTCTCATTCTGACATAAATCTGACTTACCACCAATAAGCACATGAAAAGATATTTAACATTATTATCTATTAAGGAAATGCAAATGAAAACTACGATGAGATGCAACTTTACATCCACTAGAATGGCTAAAATCAAAAATAAAGATAACAATAAGTGCTGACAAGGTTGTGGAGAAATTGGAACTCTCATATACTGCTGGTAGGAATGGTGCAGCCTCTTTGGAAAAAGCCTGGCAGTTCCTCAGAAGGTTATACTTAGACCCATATGACCCAGCAATTCCACTCCTAAGAATACACTCAAGAGAAATAAAAATATATGTCTACACAAAAAATTGTACATGAATGTTCATAGTAGCGCTATTTGCAATAGCCAAAAGGTAGAAACATCCCAAATTTCTATCAACTGATGAATAGATATACAAAATGTGGTATATATATACAAATGAAGTTTTGACACATGCTAAATTACAGAAAATTTGGAAAAAAGATCCAACTCTCAATATAATCAGTGTTATAATATTGTATTTCCTTCTAGTCTTTTTATAAGTATCTTTTGTTTAAAACTTGATTATATTAAAATATTTTATGCATTTGTTGATTATATCATAATTGTTTCCCTATGCTGTTATCTAGTCTTCACAGCCACCATCTTCTAGAGTTGTAATATGTTCCATCAAATAAATGTATTATACTTGACCTAACTAGCTCCTATCGCTAGATAATAAAGCTTCTGTCTGTATTGTTATAATGGCTTGAAGAATGTGTTGATGCAGTACAGCTGGTGAGGGCTTAGAGCCTTCCCTTGCCATTGCTGGCTGGATTTTTGGCACACCTATCCATCCGATCAGAAGTTCTGTTGGTCAACTTGCCCAGAGAACATGTGGACTTTCTAAGTTTATTTTTGGCTTTGTTAACTACTAGCACTATGAAGCAGCACAATACTGATGTTCTAAAATTTAGGGACAGCTTTTTTATTATGTTTAAGTAAAACCAGATGGTCTTTCTATTGTTTTTACTTCAAAGAGGCAAGGAATTTGTTCCTCTGGAAGAGTGGTTGGGAAAACATGGAAAAAATAAGCATTGTCTGTAAAGGTCAGCTCTGGGATCAGGGGAGTGAAAATGAAAATGAACCTAGAGTTTTGACTGTTTCTTCCATTTTCTTTCCTAAAGCTATAGTTTTCAATCTTGCATGCACATCAGAATCACATGGGTAAGCTTTTGGCAGAATATTGATTCTCCAAGCCCTATCTCAAAGATTCTGATTTAATTAATCTATATTGGGGTCCAGGCATGTACACCTAGTGTTAGGATACACTGTCCTAAAGGCTGTGGACAAATAACATGCAAAATATTCTGCCTCACTAGCCATCAAAGAAATTCCAAATAAAATGGCAATTAAGTAATTTAAGACTATAAGTGAAAATGAAAAATTATAGCATATTTTGAGAAAAAGAAATCCAGACACAAAAAGTTACATGCAGCATGATTCCACTTAGATGAAATTCTAGGAGAAGCAGAAATCAGGAGAGTGGATGCCTGGGAAGAAGTGAGGGGAACAGGAGATACTGCAAAAAGGTAGGAGAGAACTTTAAGGGGTAATGGAAATGTTCTGTATCTTAACTGGAGTAGTAGAAATGTGGGTGTATGCAATTTGTTGAAACTCATCGAATTGTACACTTAAAATCTGTGCATTTATCATATGTAAGTTATGCCTCAATTAAAATAAAGAATATTGGAAAAAATTTCATCAGAGCCTCCTACGCACCCATAGTAGTGCACTATGCTGATGAAGATGCGGTGAAATTACTACTACTCTTATACAATGATGGCAAAAAATTTTGGTAGGATGCTTCTGAATATTTGTCAATACATTTTAAGATCCAGAGTTCCAGCTTTCTGACCAGTAATTCCACTCCTTGGAATTTATTCTACAAAAGTAATTTTTAAAATAAAATATATATATATACACCAAATGATTTTTTTTTTGGTGTTATTTTGAATAACAATATCATTCATAGGACCAGTGAATTAGAACTGTGTTGTGAGGGTTGATTCTATCAGGGCTATAACTGCTCTGAGCTCTTTTGCTAAAGTTCTTGCTTGGTACTGACCACTGGTCAAAGAATGAAGGAAATATACCGATTATAACAGTGTTGCTTTGTAACCACAAGGCCAAAGGAGTTTCATGACGGCTTGCACCAGCTTGTCAGCATTGTTTACTGACAACAGTGAAGTTGATGATTTGCACTTAATCTCAGTGCAACCCCAAAGGGCTCTGCTCTTAAGGCTGGTTATACAGCAGAAATATACTGACATGACTAGCAGAGAATAAAAAAATCTCAGTTGAGACTCCATTTTTGGATCGCTGGTTATGAGGTATTCAGTGCACAAGTGGGTGGTTCCTGATGGGAGAGAGGAAGTGCATCCAGGCATGGTCCTTACGCTGGGGGCTGGGAGGGTGGGAGGGGGAGGGCCTCTGTGGCCCCTGCCTAATGGTTCTGGACTGCCTGCTGTGAGACAGTCATGGGCTGTGATGTGTATCCTGACTCTAATTCTGTTGCAATACTGAGTCTTTCTCCTGCAGTGAGCTATATATTTGTAAGCATTGTCACTGGGGTTCTGTTAGCTTCTTTAAGCAACTGAACCTTGTTAACTGGCACTGTTAGTGCAAAAGCATATCAACTTTATGAAGTATGTTTTACAAAAATAAGCAAATTCAAAGACAGTAGCAATAAAGCACAAGGCTTATAAGATGATATTAAGAGAAAGAGAATATAAATTTTATCTAAGCTATGATAGTAAAATCATAAAACTATAAAACTATGAAACTCTGTTTATTGACAGACAAGGGATTCCGGTTAAGTGTTCTTTCATTCAAAAATGTTCATTGTTTCATTATTTGAAAAATGAATAAAAAATATAACTGCCTAAAAATCAAATGTCATTTTATCTTCGGAGACTGATATTGACCTGACATATGTCAAGTCAATAGTGATATATACATATACGTATACATATACATATACGTACATACATACATACATATATTAGATTTAGAGTCAATTCATTCGTCAAGCATGGTGCCATTGATCTAATACTTTGTTCTTTCACCTCCCTTTAATAGGAAGATAAAATGTAGAAACAGCGCTGTATAGGTTATCAGATGACTGAGTTCCAGTCTAAGATCTGCAAGCAGCATGAACTGAACCACACATACGCCCTTGACCATGGCTTCTACATTTCTCAGTGATATGATGATCAAAGGAAGATAATGAACACTAACAACTCTGAACAATACTCTCTGCTATAAAGCAGTAAACAATGGTTTTAAATCATTATCATTAATACCATCAAAATAATAGGTAAGAAACTTCAATCTATAAAGGAATAAAGCAGAAGACTACAGAGGTGACATCAGAGAGGCAGGTCATGGGGAAAAAAAAACAAAAAATAGATATAATAATAGCTATGTGCCAGGTACTGTTTTTTGTTGTTGTTTGTTTGTTTTTTAGGTGAGGCAACCCTTGGTTGACCTCGCAGATTGCAAGGACCTTGTCAGTTTACAATCCCTTATTTTTTTTATTTATTTTTTATGCCTACAGCACCTGGTCTTCCTAGGTAGTCTCCCATCCAAGTACTAACCAGGCCCGACTCTGCTTAGCTTCCAAGATCAGACGGGGTCGGGCTTGTTCAGGGTAGCATGGCCATAGACTAAATACTGTTTTAAGTAAGCACTTTACATATATTTATTCATTTAATTCTCACAATTTTATAAGTACTGATATTTTGCCCATTTTAAAGATGAGGGACCTCAGACCAGAGAGGTTACATAACTCACTCAAGGTCACACATCTAGTTTCTAGTAGAATCAGGATTTGTACCTAGGCAGTATGGTTCCAGAGTCTGTACTCTGAACTACTGTGCTACATTCCAGGGAGGAGGAGAGTGGGAGGAATCTGGTGGAATGATGAGTAGGAAATAGAAGTGCAGGAAGCTCAGGAATAGAAATTTTTACTGAGCACCTACTATATACCAGGGACTATGGATAAAAACATGAGTAAGACTGTGGCCCGTGCTCTTGAAAAACCTATAAAATGGTGAGAAAGACAGATAGTGAATCTCGTTATTTCAAAACAAGGTGGCAAGTTCTTTAAAAAGTACAGAGAGGCATGTACAAAGGGCTATAGGGACACAAAGAGTGAGCACCTCACTCAGCCCAGGCTGGTGGTCTGAAGAAAGGCTTTGTAGAGTAGGTAACTCTTAGTCTAAGAATTAAGAATTATGAAATGAAGAATTGAAACGGGGAGAGAGTGGTCCAGGCTGAGGAAAGTAATGAGAGGAAAAAAAGCCTGAAGGCAAGTGAGAAGGGTACATTTAGCAAGAAGTTCCCTTCCAAACAAAGGGAACTTGTTTTTGTTTACCTCACATGGAAATCGAGCTGCTTCAAAATTTTCCCATATTCTTCATGGAGCACTTCATTCTCTTGCTGTAACTTAGATACCTTCTCTGACAATTCCTGGTTGCTCTTGAGATGCTGAAAAAAAAAATTTTTTTTAAATGAGAACATTCTGAGCTGAATAGAGGTATAATATTGGTGGAATGCAAGTTGACAAAGCCTTTCTGCTGAAAAAGGCTTACAGTGGCTCCAGCTTCTGAAACCATAGTAGCTTCCTGTGATTTCTGCACTTCTCAATTTCCTGAAAGCTAGCAGCTCTTTTCCCTGACTTTTGATCCCCCAGCCTTTTCAAAAGTCTGACACTTACTTTGTTATATAAAAAGTCTTCCAGCTTGAAGTACATAAAGTGAAGGCTGTTTTCCTGACCTACCCCTGACTGATAAAGTATTTGGTCCTAGAAGTAGTTCCACTGGACAGATCCTCAAAGATGAGAACTTCAAAGATTGGTTATCTGACCTGGTTACTTAACCAAGTATGATGTTGTCACTAGTACTAGATATCCATGACATAAGAGCTGATTAAATTATAACATAGTTGCCTGTAATGAAGTGCTTTGGGAGACTACATGACAAAGAATGTTAAAGGAGAACTGAGAACACAAGGAGTTTGGGGTGGGCTAGCCACATCTGACCATGTCAATGAGCTTTCAAGGAGAAAATGTCCAACCTGGACATTTAATTATTGGCACAACGCATAGTCAGAGACCCAGAGAGCTTCTATGAGTGCCCTATAAGAACTTCTTCTCTCTTCTAGGCAGCAGGTCAAATATCCAAAAACCGAATATCAAATTTCATCAAGTAAGATGCAGAATTACAGCACAAATTGATTTCATAGCCTTGCCAGATCTCTTATATGGAAAATAATGTTTTGTTTGGGAATGCATGGAAATCTGATAATTGGGAATGAGTACATTTGACAGAATTCCAAAGACTTTGAGCAACCAGGACCTCCAAATTCTACTGAGCCTCTCTTATCTGCATAAATGGTCCTTTCTCTGCTCTCAAGAGATTAACCACACTTGCCTTGGACTCTGTATTAACTTTTCTTGAAGCAGTTTGCTTGCTTGATTGACTGAAATTTGGACTCAACAATGGCCTATGTTAAATGACATTAAGATTCCATACTTTTTTGACATAAAGAAGAATCCAAAGGTTTAAGTACATAAGGAAATTTGGGGTAGATTTATTACAGGCGACCTACTCACCCACCTCATCATCATGACACACACCTCTCAGAAGATACTCTCTTCACTAAAGCTTTACCAAATGCACTGGTGAGGGGAGCACCAGATTTCTAGAAATGCTCTATTATAATGCCATAGGTGGTAGGAGGTGTCAACATTAAAATGGATCCCTAATTTTAATGGGGATGATGGTACTACAGAATGTCAGAAGTTGAGTGGCAATATTTAACCTCCAAATAAAAGGTGGGTACTATTACTGTTATTAGACAATAGGGCCAGAAATATAACTAAATGGTTTGACTTGTAGTAGTCTGTGGTTGTGGTTAACTGATCACAGTGATTTTAGGACAAAAATCGATGGGCAACCCATTAAAGTCTTACTTGAGTTATACAAGAAATACAGGCAGGCAGTTAGGCAAGGAAGGGAGGAAAGGCGAGGGAAGGGAGAGAGGGAGGGAGGGGAAAGAGGGAGAGGGAAGGAAGGAAGGAAGGAAGGAAGACAGGGAGGGAGGGAGGGAGGGAGGGAGGAAAGAAAAGAAAGATACTCCTGAATCCGGTAAACAGAGGCCCAAATTTGAATGACAATGGAGAGTAATGGCCTCTTACTCAATCCCCAGACCTGAGCCAGTTCAGAGACCCAAAGTCCTTCAAATTTTGGAAATACCAGGTTGTCTTCAGGAAAAACCCTGTGATATTGTCACACGTATGTGATCTTTTCCCAAACCTTCCTTAGAGATCTGTGGCCTTTTATCAAGGTGATTGGGCATTGGAAAGAGGGAAGTAGATATTTGTGGAATTATAGGGCAGTGATTCTGAATCAACACTAATGCTTTGGAACCCAAAACCCCACAGAGGTTCATAATTCAGAGCGGGACCTAACGAAGTAAGGTAAAAAATGGAATTTAAACTTGCAGTGTGTGTTAGAGTAGGTCTGCAGTGATTCACTGGCTCAGCATATGTTTCACAGTGGGCCTAGAGGGTCTGTGAATCTCTACCACCCCTGCCTGCCCCAGTGGTTATTTCCCTATTCTTGAATGTACAGTCAGAATAGACTATCTGGAATAGCGGATTCTCCACATTGGCATTCTGACTCAAGGAGTGAGGGCTATGATGGTAGAAAAGGCCAAGTGCTTGGAGTGCCTCTTCAGATTCTATAATCAACTTATACCGTATTTGCCCTTTCAACCCATTTATCAAGTTACCTTCAAGGCTGTAAGTTTTTGGTGGTACCTAAAGCAAGCCAAAGATCTGCAGTTGTGCCAGGCTGCAGTGCAAATTGTTTTGCCATGTGGGCTTTATGACTTAGCAAATCCAAAGATGATCCAAGTTTTGGTGGTAGATGATGATGTTATATGGACCCCCCATAAAAGCTCTGTGATAGTTTCACCTTAAGTTTTGGGAGCTAAGACACTCCTCCCATAATAACTATTCACTTTTTAAGGAAGGTCTTTGCTTGTGACTTGGCCCTGGTTGAGACTGAATACCTGGCCATCAGAAATCAAGTGATCAAGTAACCTGAGCTGCCCTTCCCCAAACTAGGTATCATATTATTTGCCAAGCCATGAAGTTGGGCAAGTGCAGTAATACTCTATCCTCAAATAGAAGGGCTACATAAGATACTGAGCCTGAGCAGGTCCTAAAGGTACAGAGTTGCATGAGCAAGTAGTACTAACTTCTACTACATTACCGCACCTCTCAACCCAAACCTACGGCCTCATGGGGAGTTTCCTATGACCAGTGAACTGAGGAAGAATATATTCAGGCATGATTTACATATGGTTCTGTACGATATGCTGCAACCACTCAAAATAGGGCTGCTGCAGCATTATGGCCCTTAAGGACAGTGGGAAGGGAAATCTCAGTGGGCAAAGCTTTGCCTGGAAAGAGAGATGGCCAGAGGCATGGACCTATATTAAGTCATAGGAAATTTCTAATAATTTGGCTAGTTGATCAGGAATTTGGAAATAATATTATTGGAGAACTGGTGGAAAAAGAAAAAAAAAAAAAAAGATCTGAGAAAGGGCCCTAGAACTAGAAATGCTGTCCAACAGAATTTTCTGCAATAATGGAAATGTTCTATTTCTGGACTCTCCAATATGGTAGTAGTCACTAGTCATATGTGGCTATTGAGCACCTAAAATGTGGCTAGTGTGTCTAAGCAACTGAATTTTAAATTTTTAAAATATTTTAATTAATTTAAATTTAAACCACATGTGGCTAGTTGACACATTATTGGACAGCATAGGCCTAGAGTGTGAAAACACATGTTAAAATTATGTGTTTTTGCTCGCTGGAGGGCATCTGCAGGAGAGGTGGCTCTCAATAATCAGGTGAAAAAAATGGTACCTTCTGTAGATGTCAGCCTCTTTTTCCAGGATCTATTTCCTTGCTCAGTGGGCTTATGTACAAAGTATATGGTGGCAAGAATGTATTTTACAAGGAGTCACCAGTGCTAATCCATTCAATTTGCCAAAAGCAAAGATCGATGTTGAGCAAGTGTTATGGCATCACCCATTAGGGGTTTATTATAGGCAGGTTTATTACACTAGACCCCTTCCATCATAGAGAGAATAACAATTTGTCTTCACTAGAAGAGATGCTCATTTTAGTGGATTTGCTTTCTCTGTCCATAATGCTTTTGCCAGGACCACCATCTGTGGACTTAGCAAATTTCTTATTTCTCGTCATGATATACCATTTGACATTGCTTCTGACCAAGAAAATCATTTTACAGTAAGAGAAGTGGAACGAGGGTTCATATACATGAGAGTCATTGGTCTTACCCTATACCCCATCATCCAGAAAAAAAACTAACCTGAGAAACAGTGGAAAGACCTATGGAAGATATAATTATGGTGCTGGCTAGGTGACAACATCTTTTGGGGTTAGGTGATATCCTATCAGATGATGTTTAAACTTTTAACCAGTTATTAATAGTATATGATAATATTTCCCTCATAACCAGAATACATGGAAAGGAGCAAAGAGATGAAAATGGGAACAGTTTCTCACACATTTGGGAATCACAAAATGTGTATTATTATATTTTTGGTAGTTAACTTCATAATTAAGTTTTAAAGTTACAGTATGTCCATGTGGATTGAGACTGAAGAAGCAGCAATTAACATTACCCCAAAATGATCATGGATACTGATGGGATGTTAAGAGGTTAAATGTGTCTTAATTTATATGACTGATAGTGCATCATGAAGGTGAGAGTATAATGTTCTTCGTGTTGTTGATTCGGTTAAATATGGGTAAAAGGGTTTCTATGGATGTTGACTACACAAAGTGGACTGTGCTGTTCTCAATATGACCCCCATTTTTCTCAGCTCTCCCCTGTGCTGCAAAGTTGGACATCTGAAAACTGCATTTCTCAGACTCCCTTAATAGTTTAGTTTCTGCAAATGAGAGGCATTTGCACATGGTGTAGAAAGCACTGGTGGGAGGAAAAGCCATTTTTTTCCTCTAACACTAGCAGGTAGGTGAATGGGCTGACAGCAGATGAGACAATAGGAGCTTCAGGGAGAGTAACTGCAAATTCTCCCCATTTGGGTGCTGCAGGAGTCGGCTTCCCCATGATTTCTGAACTTTGGCACTTATTGAAAGCCAGCAGCAGTTCTTTCTGACCCTCACTCATCCTTATCTCTCCCTTCCAACAGTTTTATAAGCATATTATTCCCTATGTTAAATCCTTTCTTACTTCAAATCTCTTCTTACCTGGAACAAATTCTACTTTCCTGACTAAAACCTGACTAAGCTTAATGTGCAAAGTGCTAGACACTCAATAATTATTTGCTATTACTCAGGTCTATGGGAACTGGAAAACCAAGAAGCATATCTATACTTTCTTACCTCATCAGATTTTCTTTTTTCATTTTCCAGTTGTTTAAGTTGGGCCTCTTGTTGCTGAATTCTGGATTGTTGCTGAGAATTGGTCATTTCCAGTTGATTCTCTTTATCCTGTAAGATTTTCACTTTCTTTTGTAGCTCATTCATATTCTGATCTAGGAGTTTCCTGAGGACAATTAGTGTACACTAAATCACACTGTGAATTGCAAAGCTTCACAAATGAAACCATTTGAGATAAAATGATTATACCATAAGAGGATATTTTGGATTTAATGAGGTAGGCTATATGTCCATAAGAAAAGGAACCAACACAAGGTACCTCCTCTGTGAGAAAAATCTTTTCTTATTTTTCTCTTTCTCCTCAAAACAACACTATGAAGAAGAAATAATGTCTTATTTCACAGAGGAAGCCGTGGCCCAGAGTTTTAATTAACTTGCTCAAGGTTACACAGCTAGGACAAGATGGAGGTAGGGCTCTAATCCTGAATCTCATATTCTTTCTTCTTTTTCTCACTGCTTTATGAGCCCATTGATTGTCTTGGTCCAATACAGGACTGTTAGTTTCAAATGCTATTGATACTAATGCACACATGTTAACACTGCTATAGCTGAATCATGAATGAGCTTATGTTTGATGAGTGTTAAAAAAGAAACAACAGGTCCAAAATGGAGTCAACTTGGAAATACCTGGTCGGCTCTAGTGAGGTAATCTGCTTGACAGACCCCCACCCTTCTCCAAAGGAAGGTGACCATGCCCCAAATAATCTACCATTTGCTAGAAACTTCCTTTCCCTCCACCCTCTTCTGCCTATAAAAGCCTTCCATTTTGTACAGCTTTTTGAAGTAACTTCTTATTTGCTAGATGAGATGCCATTCAATTCATGAATTGTTGAGTAAAGCCAATTAGATCTTCAATTTTTTTCAGTTGAATTTTGTATTTTTAACATGAGGAAATTTGTTCTTTTCCAAAAGGGCCATAAGTACTTAATTCCTTCAGAGGGAGTTTCATCAGACTATGGTTTGTAAAAAGTTTCTGAGGATTTCAGACCAGGTTCTTTGGAATTAGGAGATTTATGAAGAAGAATATCATGATGGTAATGATGATATAGTACTGGTGGGATAAATACTCACCTACATTCTGAGTCACTAAAATACTGATATTGGACAAATAAGTTTTCTTTCTATACCTTTAATTTTTTCAATAATCAATGGATTATTGGGAAGGATTGATATTTGAGACATGGGGCTCATATCTCTCAACCTCTAGTTCTTCTCATGTTTCTGGATATAAGCACAAGCTTTCCGAAGACTGTTGTAGCTTACCTTCTACCATTCACATCCACCTCTGTGCCAACATCCCCCCTTTCAACTCTATTTCATCTAATTCATTATATAAGTGACCAGTTCCTTGTTATTACTGTCAATTTCTTCTTCTTCTTCTTTTTTTATTCCATTCTGAATTTCTGATCAAGAGATAATACTAAGAGATAATCCTTGGAGCTGAAAGGCAAGTTTTAAAAATTTGCTAGCACTAAAAAAACTTGAGTTCCCTGCAGTAAAATTTAGGAGTTAGAAACTTAAAAAGTAACTCATAAATATGTTAGAAATTAATTTCTATACTATGTTTAGAGCTTGAACAATGAAAGATTAACAAATAAACCAGTTCTGCCAGTGAATAAAATTAAGAAATCAGTAGATTAATAAGATTCTCTGTCTCCCTAATAACTTTAACCTTTCTTTCAGTCCATCCTATACATAGCAAGCAGAGTGTTCTTTCTAAATCACAATCCTAATCATATCACTCTCTCTGCTTCAAATCCTCAATGGTTCCCCATTACTCTTAAGATAAAGTTCAAACTTTCATATGACTTGTTAGCTTGCTTACCTTTCTAGCCTCATTTTCTTGCCATTCCCTGTGCCCCCAAACATTTTGTTCTAGGCAAAATGAACTTTTTTCACTTTCTGAAACAAGTCATCCACACTTATTCCTCCTCTGCAACTCCAGCCTTTTCCCTGTCTTCCCCTTCTAGGCCTTATGTTGCCTGATACTCTACTTAGCTTTCCCATACCACCTACTTCACTCTCAGCTTAAATAGCTTTCTCCAAGGAAGGCTTTCTTGCCTTCTCTAGACCAGATTAGGTGGCCCTGCTATGTGTATCGCAGCATCCTAAACTTTCCTTAGTATAACACTTATACTTCATTGCAGTTGCAAAGTCTTATGTATAAAGATAAAGATATTCATTATAGTGAGACTGAGAGTCCTGAATTATGATTTTGATTTAATATGTAGCCTCAGCACTCTGTTCAGTTTCTTCACAGCATGTTTTGCAAGCCTTAGCCATTTCCTTTATCAGTCATTAACCCCTTGAGGCAGCCAGAAACAATGGTCATGACTTGACTAAGGGTCACAAGGTATGAGTTTCAGTTAAGCTCAAGATAGTATCTTGACCTAAGTTATGTTTCAGCTTCTTTATGTTTCAGCTCCTGAGCTCTAAGGTGGAACAACCTCCTGGCTACTTTTCCATGAAACCAGACAAAGGGATGCCAGAGTGGACCTCAGAATTGTCCAAAAGACCTGAAGAAATAATTTATTACCTTTACCTCACCTTTGACCAATCAACTCTCAATACAACCTCAAATCCCTAACCCACGGTGTCTTGTGATTTGGACCTACATAATCTGTAACCTACACACCATCAGTTGTTCGGGCTTTTGAGCATTAGCTTCCCATCCTCTTGGTTGGCACCATTCATAATAAAAAAGCCAATTTTTCTCCACTGCAATTTTCAGTGTTTAGTGTTCGGCTCTTTCTGTTTGATAATAATAGCATTATTTATAAGCAAAAATGTCTAAAAAACATTTTACATAAATAATGATAGATCTATGTTAACAGGATGTTCTATAACTGTTTAAAAGAACACTATGTAGTTGATAGATGGTCACGGGGATGGGGAGTGTGGCATAGGGAATGCGGTTACCATTACTGTATTGGCTAGGTGGAAAACCAGAGGAGAGAAGGAGCAAGAAGGGGGATCATTTTATAAACTATATAAATGTCTAACCAATGTACTATATACTTGAAACTAATAAAAAATAAAATAAATTTAAAAAGAACACTACGAAATTATAAATCAATAACAGAAAGATAGCTGGAAAATCCCAAAATATTTTGAGATTAAACAAACAAACTTAGTTCTAAAAAATGCATGTGTCAAAAAAGAAATCTCAAGGACTTAAAAAATATTTTGAACTACCTGTATTTTACATGAAAATGAAAATACAACTTAGAAAATTGTAACCGTACCCAGATTTCACTTACAGCTTTTTCTTTGATTCAAGACGGTTCTGCCTAGATATTGGCATTGTGAGTCATTTGCTTTTTTCCACCCTTTTCTTTCCACCTTTGTATGCCTGCTCCCTTCACCATTAAGCTTGAGAACATAAAGTTCTGGCCAGTGTCAAATCCTTTAAGAACGAAGCATCAGGTCTACCAATCATGAGGACAATCTTGGCTTTAGATGTGTTCTGCCTCAGGCCCATCAAGGCGAAACAGCCCCAGCCACCATGGGATGACGCCATGGCTGACTGTAGAACCAGAGGGACAAGATGATCAATTACTCCAGCCCTGTCCAATCAGTAGTGCCCACAACTCCAACTCCCTTGGTTTCCATAACTAAGAATTTCCCCCTATATAATCTATTCCCTTGAGACACCTGGGAAGCCAGGCCTTTGAGCGATAGCTGGCCTGTGTCTAGGACTTGCAACTCTCTCTACAAATAAATCCTAACTTTCTTTGCTGCAAAATCTGTATGTATTTCATTGACTTAGACCAGTGCAGGTAGACAGGCCCCTTTGTTCTGATAACGAAATTTCTGGGATGCAGCAAAAACTGTGCTTCAAGGGAAAATTATAGCATTAAATACAAATATTATAAAAAAGAAAAATAAACAATCTAGGCTTCCACCTTAGGAAAACTAGAGAAAGAGACAAATATAAGCCTAAATAAAGCAGAATAAAGGAAATAAGAAAAATCAGAGCAGAAATCAATGAAATTGAAAATAAGAAAACAATAGAGAAAAACTATGAAACTAAAGCTGGTTCTTTGAAAAGATCAATAACGATAAACCTCTAATCAGGCTAACCAAGAAACAGAACATAAACTACTAACATCAAAAATGAAAGCGGGATCATCACTACTGTCCGGGAGAAAAAATTTTCCTCTACCCTTCGAGGTTCTTCTGGCTGATCTAATAATCAAATTGACATGAAACAGATTAGCAGGAGAAAAACAAATTAAAGGAACACATATACTTTCTGTATACATGGGAGAGACCCAAGAACACTAAGTAACTTGAGAAGATGGCAGAAACCTTTACCTTAAATACCACCTTCAGCTAAAAACAAAAAATGAAAGTGGGAGTGAAGAATCGGTTATGGGAGGTTGCCAGGAAAAAGCACAATAAAAATAAACAAGGATATTATTATTATGCAGATTTAAGTCCACACCTTCTCCATCAATAACAGTTTCTAGAGATATCCTCCTCTTCCAGGTATAGAAAGGGAAACACCTTTAAAAGTGTAAATGTCCTTTAACAAAGGGTAACTTATGCTCAGTTTTCAGAGCTTCTCCCATGTCTTATGTTTCTTAAAATTAATCAGCCTAAAATAATATCTCAAAGAGGCATATTTTGAGGTGGCAAACTCTGCTCCCCTTCACTACTGAGCTTAGGGACATTAAGAGGACAATAAAGGCATATTATGAAAAACTCTATGCTCACAAGTTTAATAATATAGATGAAATGGACCAATTTCTTGAAAGATACAATCTGCTAAAACACAAGGAGAAATAGATACTCTTAATAGGCCTATATCCATTAAAGAAATTAAATAAATATTTAATAACCTTCCAAAAAATAAAGTGCTGGGCCCAGGTGGTTTCATTAGTGAATTCTACCACACATTGGTGAATTCTACCAATTATCTACAATCTCTTCCAGAAAAATTGGAGAGGGGACACTTTCTGGCTAATTCTAAGAGGCCAGCATTACCTTAATACCAAATCTGGATAAGGATATTACAAAAAGGAAAACTGTAGACCATTATCTCCCATGAACATGTCCAAATTGCTTTATGTGGCTGGTTAGGATTGGCATAGCCAGGCCTAGCTCATCTTTCTAGCCTTGTTTTCTTGTCACTCCCTTTATCCCCAAACATTTTGTTCTAGCCCAAAGGAACATTTTTCACTTCACTGAAGATAATGATGATGATTATAACAATAGTAACATCAAATACTGCAATCACAATAACAATAGCACCTTTACAGTAGTGGCTTTGTAATGTGTCACTTGGCTAGGATTTCTGTCCATGTATGTTTCTGGTTAGAGTGGGCTACAAGATATGTATCTGTGTAAGATTTGGAGGGCAGAACTGAAGCATTTTGTTTTTTATGCTTGGAAAGCTGGACCATATGCTTCTGTAGCTCATATATGTTGCAGTTTATCTGCTGCTCGCCTAAGCGTGAGGTAACAGTGGGCCTGCAACCATTCCACCTTCCCTCGGATTCTCCTTCCCTTGTTCATTTCCTGGGCCAAGTGTCTGTTTAGCTTCTTGATGAGGGGGACCAGCTTCTCCTGCAGGACATCTACTTTACCAAGTTTGGAGGCAGTGAGAACTGACATGGGTTCCAGTCCATCTTCGTGTGCTCAACTTGTATTCATGAGTGCCAGCCTGATGTTGCTCTCTCTCACTTTATATACATTTTTACTTCCTGTTTGCCCTGCAGACTTCAAGCTCCAGCATATGATGCAATCATTGACAGCTTTACAGACTGTGTACCTGTTCCCACAATTGCATAAGACTAAATCCTTGTAACACATCTCTTATTAAATATATTTTCCTCCTACTGGTTATACTTCTCTGATTGAACTCTGACTAATACAAGTGCTTACTATGTGCCAGACACTGATACGAGCCAACTGCTTATAACTCATTTAATATACACAAATCTTATGATGTAGGTATGATGTATGTAGGTATGGACAGGCACTGAGAAGAAACTTGCCCGAGATTATACAGCTATTAAGTGACTAATAAGACAACTGTGTTTTATTGTTATAAATATATTCCAAAGCAATATATTTAAAATGATTCAACTCTTCTTAACAATACAAAATATATGCATAAATATAGAAAAAAATCTGAGAAATATGTAGCAACTACTTAAAGTGGTCATTGCTAAAGATAGCCTTCTGAAGAACTTATGCTTTTTATTTTATATAGCTCTTTAATATATGAATATGTTTATTCATAATAAACAGAATTATAATCATATTTGCCAGTATTTATCTCAACAATAATAAAAAATATGCACAAAATATGCACAAAAATTTGGCTACAAGGATATATATTATGTCATTGTTTGCTATAGTAAGAAACTGGGAAAAATGTAAATGTCCAACAATAAAGGACTGATTAAATAAAAATATGGCATATTATTAAAATAATGTTCTAGGAGAAGATTTAATGGCAGTAAACAGATCATTATATTTTAAATGAAAAAAGTATAAGTTACAATCTAAATATCTAAATTGGGGTTGTTTTCCTCCAGGTTACAAAACAATGTATACTAGATACCTCCTTTTTTTGTGGAAAAGAAATTTCCTACATATTTCATTTTCCTTGGTTTAAATATTACTTCTAGGTATTTATTCTCCACCAAAAAAATGTATAGAACTGGTATTACTATTCCTACTTTAAAGATAAGAAATCAAGCTTCAAGAAAATTAGTTTTTTTCCTTGTTCAATTTTTTGTCTACATCTTTTGTTTCCTTAAAAACTTCACACAGTTGTTTTATAATTGATTCTTCATAATTCCAGTTGCTGAAGTTCTTGGGGGTTATAAATTTGGTGTTTGTTGTTTCTGTTGACTTTTATTCATTGTGTTACTTGGTTTTCGATTGTCGGCACATATTTGATTAAACTTAACATATGAGAATCCTCAGTATCTAAATTGGAGTTGCTCTCCTCCATAGATCATTTGGATTTTCTTAGTTAAGAAGCCAGGGGGATGCCTACTGGGGAATATTTTAGTTCCTTCAAAATTCCTAGCCAGGTACTAGAGTCTCTAGTTCAACTATCTCACCTTGTGGCAAACTTCCTCAGTTTATTCTTTTAACCGGGGTTGATACTGTTATTTGCCCCTTGACATAGGAGTTTGTTTATCATTTATCATTTTTGTTTTACCTCACTGTATTTTTGCCCTTAGGGCTTTCTATTGCTTTGTGAGCAATGCTTTAAAAGGTATATTTATTGGTTTATTCAGATCCAGTAGTATTACAACAGGAGGATAGTATGCCATCCTGCTAAAAGTAACAGCGAGACAAGTATTTTTCTACAGTATCTCACTGAGTGAATCAATTATTTGTTTGTACATTCATTCATTCACTTACTCATTCATTCATTCACTAAATATTTACTGAGTACCTACTGAGTGTCAAGCCCTATGCTAGAACTTTTAACTAGAACTGAAAGAAAGCTTCTGAACTTCATGGTATATGTGGAAGTCTGTATATCTTTTCAGTGACTAAAACTATTTTTCTTAAAATACATGTGAATCACTGTGAATGATACTTAAGTTTAGGGATCTGAGAAGATCATTTAGTAAAAATCCAAATGATAATCATAATTTTAGAAAAAAAAATAGCTCCTAACTGGTAGCAGCTTATTGATGAATAAGGTACCCGTAAAGTACTTGGAAATTTTTTGAAGAAAATCAGCTGACAAATACAAAATACCAACTTCATTCTAGTCTGCATTTTGTGCCAATCATTTTAGAGTTAGAAAAACAAATCCCAGAATATCATATTTCCTGGGCAATCCAGTCATTCAGGAAAATTTACTGGTGTATCAAGTGTGTCCCCAAACAAGAAATAATACCTGCCATTAAGAACCCCACACTCTAGTACGAAAGGCATACAAGAAAAGAAATAATCAAAATACAGTGTGATAAGTATGACATATAAGAAGTTGTGTGACTGAGTTTACATCAGTGGGGACACCGAGGAAACACATTGGTAAATTGACACTGCTGGTAAACCCAGTCATGGTTAGCTCACAGGAAAATGACATCTTGCTCTTCTTACCTCTTCTGTTTTTCTTCTTGATAGTGTTGCTTTGTTTTAGCTTCATTTTCCATTGCTTCTCTAATCCTTTCCTGTAGCTGCTGCTTCTCCAAAATATAAGTGTCTGTGAGGCAGACTTTATGAGCATGCTCTAATTTCTGCAGCAGATCCAAAATCTTGAATGAAAAAGTTTACAAATAAAACTTTAAGAAGAGTGTGCCCTATTTTCCAATTTGGAAAATATCATATAAATAACAAGCATAGTAGTGTAGGGCTAACAAAGAAATTTGATCTAAAGAGTGTGGCTAGATTTATTTTTATTTTAAAATAAATTACTTAAGTTTCATAATATATAATACCTTCACAAAGTTAAATGTGTGTGTGTCTGTAAACAAAGTTATATACTGAAAAGTCTCCATCGCATCTCATCCTGTCTTCCTCCACCAAATAGATGACCGCTATTAGTTTCTTGAGCCCCTTTCCAGAGATTTATTTATGCACATATAAACAAATATTTTATAGTTCTCTCCAGGAACACATTTTTACACAAATGATGGCATATTACATATATTCATGTACCTTGCTTTTTTAATAAAAATACACTCAGTGATTTTTCCATATTATACATCTATATAGATAATTGTCTTTTCTTTTACAGCTACATGCCATTCCACTATAAGAATACACCATCACTTAACTAGCCTCCTACTAATGGACATTTAGGTTGATTCCAATCTTTTGCTATTACAAACGATGTCTCTAGAATACCTTATGAGACATGGATTTGTCAAGGTAAAGGTTATTATTTGTTTGTTTGTTTGATAGCTAATGCCAAACTGTCTTCATAGGTATTAAATCGAAGTACACTTCTAACAACATGTGAGTGTCTGGCCTACACTGTGGCTACATTCATGGATAATATCTCAAAACAAAGTAGAAGTCTCTTACAAATGAGTACCTATTAGCATATTGCCTAGCACCAGTAATAGGTGGTAGAACTAAAAATGAGATTTATTAATTTGAGAGATAGATATTTTATTTTAAAATTTATGTTAGATTAAAACTGTCATTAAAAATTTTTTTTGTGAGATAAATTTCCTTTTAAATTTGTTTACTAATTTTTTATAAACCTTCTGTTACCTAAGTTTATGACTGGCATATAGTAAGTGTTCAATAAATATTTGTTGAATGAATAGATTTCAGAATAGCTATTCTTTCTTTATTATATTCCTGACCCCAAAATGAATCCTTCACATTGATTTGGCGCCACATTCCCCACAAACGTTCTGTGAATGCCAGTGGATGGCAGTCCTCTTCTAAGAGAAGGACTTTCTACATTAGCCCCAAGCCTTGGTACGTAGGTCCCTGAAGAGCCCACACTTCATAGGAGAGGTAGAGATACAGAATGATCCAAGGACAATAACAGTGGGCAGCCAGTCATTTGAGACTAGGTCAAGTTTTTTGAGCTGCCCCATATAGATAAGAGTAGCACCCTACTGGCTTCTCTGTTAAGGATATATGTCAAACCTTTGAACCCACCACCCAAATTAAGAAAGAGAATATTTCCAATATATTTTTTATAAATTTATTTATTTAAATTAGTTTCACATATACAGTACATTGGTTAGACATTTATAATGTTCACAAAATGATCCTCTCAATTGCTCCCTCCCTCCCCTGGCCCTCCACTGAGCCATCATATTAATGCTAACTGCATTCCCTCTGCCTGCTCCCCATGCCCAACTATCAACTACTAATTTGTACTTCTTTAAACCTTCACCCCATTCTCTCAGCCTCCTAACCCCGCTCCCCTCTGTCTGTCACCAAATTGTCCACTATATTTGTGAGTCTGTTTTTGATTAGTTTGTTCTTTTGTTCCCTAGATACTGCATATAAGTGAACTCATATGGTATCTATCTTTCTCTGTCTGACTTATTTCACTCAGCATAATACCCTCTAGGTCCATCCACATCATTACAAATGGTAGGATTTCATTTTCTTAATGGCCGAGTAATATTCCATTGTATGTATGAACCAATCGTCTGTTGATGGGCATTTAGGTTGCTTCCATATCTTGGCTATTGTAAATTGCACTGCC
>NW_006429634.1:2260064-2262964 GCF_000325575.1 Pteropus alecto | reverse complement strand
GATGCAATTGTAAATGGGATTGTTTTCTTAATTTCTCTTTCTGAAAGTTCATCATTGGTGTATAAAAATGCCACTGACTTCTGAATATTTATTTTGTAACCTGCGACATTACTGAATTCATTGATCAGTTCTAACAGTTTTTTGGTGGAATCTTTAGGGTTCTCTCTATATAGTATCATGTCATCGGCAAATAATGAGTGTTTTACTTCTTCTTTTCCAATTCAGCTGTGTTTTATTTCTCTTTCTTGTCTTATTGCTGTGGCTAAGACTTCCAATACAATGTTGAAGAGGAGTGGTGAAAGTGGGCATCCTTGTCTTGTTCCTGATCTTAAGAAAAATGCTTTTAGCCTTTCCCCATTGAGTATGATGTTAGCTATAGGTTTGTCACATATGGTCTTTATTATGTTGAGGTATGTTCTTTCTATTCCCACTTTGCTGAGAGTTTTTATCATAAATGGATGCTGGATTTTGTTGAACACTTTTTCTGCATCTATTGATATGATCATATGGTTTTTATCTTACGATTTGTTAATGTGGTGTATCGCATTAATTGATTTGCGAATATTGAACCAAACTTGCATCCCAGGAATAAATCCAACTTGATCATGGTGTATGATATTTTTAATGTATTGCTGAATTTGGTTTGCTAATATTTTGTTGAGGATTTTTGCATCAATGTTCATAAGAGATATCAGCCTACAGTTTTCTTTTTTTGTAATGTCTTTGCCTGGTTTTGGAATCAAGGTAATGGTGGTCTCATAAAAGGAGTTAGGAGCCTTCCTCTTCTTGAATTTTTTGGAATAGTTTGAGAATAGGTGATAATTCTTCTTTGAATGCTTGGTAAAATTTGCCTATGAAGCCATCTGGTCCAGAACTTTTGTTTTTTGGGAGAACATTTCCAATATTTTTTAAATCTACTTTGTGACCCTTGTTAATTATCTCACTTCTTCCCCATCTGAGAAAAGGAATATCTTTAATTTTGTATTAATCATTTCCTTTTTTTCTTTTAACTATGTGTGTGTGTGTGTGTGTGTGTATGTATATATATATAACATAGTTTATATTTTGTGCTATTTTGATCTTTATATCAATGGAATCATACTGTGGTTTTGGTGATATGGTTTTTGTTCAATATTATATTGAACTACAGCATATATAGCATTCATTTTCATTGTTGTAATTATGTAAATATACATTGCTATTATGTAAATATACAATTTATTTGTCCAATCTCATGTCAGTGGACACTTAGGTTGTTTCAAATTTTCTGCTATTTGGAACATTACTATGAAAATGACTGAATTCCTGTCTCCTGACACTTGCTTGCAGTATAATAGTTTCTCTAGTATTTATGCCTAGTAGTATAAGTGTCGGGTTGTATACAGAATATGCATCTTTAACTTAACTAGATACCAATGCCAAACTGCTTCCCAAAGTGTTTATACTAATTATGCTTCCAACTGCAGTCAGTAATGAGTTCTTGTTGCACAGAATCCTCACCAATAATATTTAAGACTGTCTAAATAAAAAATTTTTATTAATCTTTATCAATTTTACCAATTACTTTTTTAAGGAGTAATAACATATACAGTAAAGAGTGTATACCCTAAGTGTACTCAATGAGGTTTTACTTACGTAACTACCCCCCAGACCAAGATATAAAATACTTCTAGCACCACAGAAGATTCCTTCATGTCTCCGCATAGTTAATACCCCTCATAAAGACAACCACTAACATATCACCATAGCTTAGTTTTGTCTATTCTTGAACTTCCTATAAATGAAATTACACAGTATGTACTCTTTCATGCTGACTTCTTTAGCTCAGCATTAGCCTTTTGAGTTTAATTCATATTGCTGCTATTTACTTTTTGATGTTTGTTTTATATTTCTATGGTTTGATAAAATGACTTTTTAAAAATATTTGACTCAAGACAAACCCAGATCAAAATGTGTAACTGCTACATACTACTGCCACCTGGTGTTAAGCATTCTAAAATGCAGGTGCAATATTTCAAAATGGTTCATTTCACAAAACAAATCCCTCCAAAAATTACAAAATAAAAATCATATAAACATCCAATCCAAATGACAGGAGAATAAGCCTTCTAAAATTTGAAAGTATAAAACGAAAGTCATTTGGTCCCAGTTAATTCTTTAAGCTCATATTATTGCTTTAATGAAACATCCTTTTAAGTTCATGTAATTAAAAAAAAAAAAACCCACAAGATTTACTGGAATTATAGGATCAGGTGAAGTCAAGAAAGAAGAAAGCATGGAAGAGTAAAGAAAACCCCTAGAATTATATCAAGTTTGCACCATATCCATTTCTTAAAATCCTCAAGGAAATGGGATTTCTGTACTGGTATCCAGCGTATGTTCTTTATTAAGCGTGAGGATAATTACCTTTTCCTCTGCATCAGCAACTTTAGAGTTCTCCTGAGACGGCTTTTCCTGTAGGTTTTCCTGTGATTTAGTGCTCTGAGCCTGGTTAAGTACTTCCAGCTCCAGTTCCTTGATTTTCTGCTGACAGTGCTTCCACTCTGCTGTGAGTGAAGAGCACATCTTTGCACTGTCTAATAACTTCTGTTGGGCCTGCTTTAGTTCAATTTTCATCTAGAGATGGGGAATAAATAAGAGTGATAAAAATAGGTATGGATGAATGTGAATGCGAGCCAGAATAAGCAGCTTTCAAAGGAGTGTAGTCCCCCAAGAGCTGACAAATACCAATGTCATGTGGCCGATTACCTCTCTGCAGCTGCCATGTGTTAGTAAGGTTTGCCAAAGTTTATCTAGCCAGATGGCAGCTGGACAAAGGGATTTTCCTAAGAGTTACTACATACACATGGTCAAACATTTTCCATCCTTTTTTGATCTATCCCAAGCTGGCTTTCATTCCT
>NW_006429634.1:2259430-2260033 GCF_000325575.1 Pteropus alecto | reverse complement strand
GCCAAGGTCACTACTGACCTCCTCCATTGCCAAAGTAAATCCAACAGACAACTGACCTCTAAGTAGCATTCACTCCCTCCATCTCAGATAGTTCTCCTCTCTTGGAGTCTGTGATACCAAACTCTTCTTGTTTTTACTTACCCCTTTGCTGGTCCTTCTTGGTCTCTTTTGTAGACTATTCTAATGCTACCCAACTTCTAAATACTATTGGATTATTCTAGGCCTTGAGAGTGGATCATTCTCTCCTTAGGTTCATTCTCATCATTTAAAACCCACCTTTATGCCAAGTAACTGCCAAAATTCTGCCCATAGCTCCAAAATCATTTTTCTCTCGGTCTTCCTGATTTCAGTAAGTTATGCCATGCAACCATCCAAACTTTTGTTCAGGCCAGTAACTTGAGAGTTGTCCTTGCATCTTCCTTTTCCATCATGAGCCAATTCGGCACACGCTGTTACTCTACCTCCACAATATATCTTGCATCAATCCATTTGCGTCGTTTGTGTTACCACCCTAGTCTAGATCAATATCATCTCTAGCCTGGGCCATAGCAATAGCCCCAACACTGGTCCTGCCATTTCCATTTTTACTCCTTCAATCTATTC
>NW_006429634.1:2237364-2259416 GCF_000325575.1 Pteropus alecto | reverse complement strand
CTTTTAAAAACATAAACTGAACTACTTGACTCCCCTGCTTAAATATTCCAGTGGCTTTCCATCACTCTGGGAACAAATCCCAGCAGCTTGCCTGGCCTTGTATGATCTGGCCCTTGCTAACCTTTAAAATCATCTAGTCATTCTCTCTTCTTCCACTGATCTGTCACACTGGTTTCTATTTAGAGATTCCAACACACTAAACTCTTTCCACTCTTCCTTCTGCCAGGAATGCTTTCCTGTTCCCCTCCTCACTGTTTAGTTGGCTCCTGCTATTCTCCAGGTCTTAGCTTAAAATGCCACTTTGTAAGAGAAAACTTTTATGATCATTTAATTTGAAGAGGTCTCCTTACTTATTCCTTACTTATTGCACCACATTTATTTCCTTCATAGAACTCATCCCAATTTATAATTAAACATGTATTTACCTACTTGTTTATATCCTCTTTCCCCACTCTAACTTCCAAGAGAACAGGGACTACGTGTTTTATTCACTTCTCAGTATCCGAGGCCTATCAAAATGCCTAAGAATAGATGATTCTTCAATATTTACTCAACAAACAAATGAATGAATGACATTTAAAGAAAAAGTAGAATTTGGTAAATGGACATACTAGGTAGGCCTCACAGACAAAAATGCTGAGACAGAATTTACTTTTACTCATGTAAAAGAGAATTTCTTGGGCTCGAAGCTTTTTAACTGAATAAAGATTACAACTATAATCTCCTCTACTTATGACTTATGGGTATTAACCAATCGGATTTTATCAAGTGAATCTAAAAGTTAATAATGTTCAACCTCTCTGAGCTTCAGTTTTATCTGTAATATGGGGATAATCTCATAGGACAGTTGTGAAGTTACATAAATAAAACAAAGAACAAAAGCATCAAGAATAGAGCCAGACACATAGACAACATCTACTACAAGTTTACTGTTGTTCTTCAAGAATCAGAATATCCACTGTATTTGAAGTATATATCTGAAACAGAAAGTAATAATACTATTTTACATTTGTTAGGCTTTCATATCTATGAAATTGATATTTTATTTCATTTTAGAAATGGAAAAATTGAATCTCAAATGTAGTTGGCAAATGATAGAGCCAAGGTCTGAATACAGATTTTTCTGATTCTAATCCAGTATTCCACACTATACTGCCTCTAAATTGTGAAATATCTATATATTGTTTATTTATCGAAAGAGAATACTATAGAGTGGATCAACAAAGCTAAAAGTTGGTTCTTTGAAAAATCTAATAATAGATAAACTGAGAATAATCAAGAGAAAAGCAACAAAGTATAGGTAAATAGTATCATAGAAGTAAAAAGGACCATTGCTCTATTTAAAAATTGATGAATGAGTTTACGTAAAAATTTTAAAAATTAAAACAAAAAGGAAAAATTTCTAGAAAAGTAAAATATACCAAAATTGATACAAGAAGTAATAAAAAATGTGGATTTTCATCACTATTAAGAAATTGAATCATTAATTGAAAATCTTCCCAAAAGAAAACTTAGAATCAGATGGATTTGGAGATGAGTTCTTATCATTATTTAAGAAGAAATAGTTGCAATTTTACACAAACTCTTCTAGAGAATAGAAGAAGAGGGTATGATAATCATAATATCAAAATTTGATATGAACATTACAAAAAAAGGAAAATGACAAGCCGTCTCATTTATAAATAATCCTAAAGAAATATTAGCAAGCCAAAATCAGCAATGTAGGAAAAGGATAGTAATTTATGCTGAAGTTGGGTTTATGCCAGCAATGCAAAGTTGGGTTTACATTATATCAGTCAATATAACTCACCATATTAGGTATAAAATTGTAAAAATCTTATATTCTCAAAATATGCAGAAAAAGAATTTGATAAAATTCAACATGTACTTATTATAAAACATTGAACAACTTAACACTGGACAAAAATTTCTTAATGTGAGCAAGAATGTCTAAAGACACTACAAAAACATACTAAATGGTGAAATTTGAGAGATCTTCCTTTGAGATTGGGAATGAGAAAAGGATACCCATTATCAATGGTTCTATTCAGCACTGAACTAGATGCTGCAAAGAACAAGAATAAAAGAATGAAAGATGTAACATTTGGAAGGGAAATAAGAAAATTATATTTATTCTCAGATTATTGCTTGCATAGAAAATCCAAAGAAATGTAAACATAAATTATAAGAATTAATTTAAAAGTATGGCAAAGTTTTTAATAGAAAAATATTGCATTTTTATACACTATCAATAGTTAGAAAATAAAAACTTTTTAAAGTTACCATTTATGATACTATGGAAAATATCAGCACCTAGGAATATGTCTAACAAAAGATGTATAAGATATCCACAAAGAAAATTATAATATTGAAAGAAATTAGGGAAGACCTAAATATAAATACATATACATATTTCATAAATTAGTGGAGTCAATATTGAAAAGATTTAAATTCTGCCCAAATTTATCTATAGATCTGGTGTAATTCCAACTAAAATCCCAAAAGGTTGTGTGTGGGTGCATGTAGGTATATGCATGTAACTTGACAGACTGATGATAAAATATATATAGAATATCAAATGACCAAGAATAGCCAAGATATCCTAGAACAAGACTAGAGTGAAAAGATTTCTTCTATCAAATATTGAGCCCAAAAGAAAATCTGACAAAATCTTGAATAGGCACATCACAAAATGGGAACTCAAATGACAAATAAATACATAGAAAGCTGTTTAACTTCATTTGTAAACAGGGAATGCACATTAAAACTGCAAGGGGCTACAACTATACACATATACTAGGTTAGCAAAAATTTTAAAGTCTGACAGTACCAAGAGGGTAAAGATGTAGAGCAATAGGGACTTTCATATAATGTGGTGGGAGTAGAAAACTAAAGAGTTGAAGTAATATATACCCTATGATGCAATAATTTCATTCCTCCTCTCTTCCTAGAGAGGTGCATACTTGTAGATACCAGTACACATATACATGAATGTTCATAGCAGCATTTTTTTCAAAAAGTAGAGGCATTACTCAGATCCTTTCATACATCTCACTATTCAGGAAAGAGTCTTACATTCATTAAATGAACATGTTTCACATAATGTGCTCTTATGCTCTCCTTGGTTAAAAGCTGCTCCAGCATCCAGAGCGATGAGCTTATGTTACCTCCTTTTGCTTTAATTTCTGAAGACCAGAAAGATCATCCCGCAAAATTTTAACAGACATGCAAAAGTGATCAAATACTTTATTAAACAGAATATAAATGAATGTATGTAGAAATAAAGAAATTAAACCCTTCAAGTAAAATGCCTCATTGTCATGGTGGGTCAATGTAGGTGCACAGGAAAAAAGTACTGGAATAAGCTTGTCTCTTTGGTATTACCAAAAAGAAATTCTGGATTTAGCTTTCATAAGCTTCTTCTTTTTCTAGTGAAAACCTACTTCCCTCCATCCTCTGCAATTCTAAACCAGTTAAACCTCTCTCTCTCTTCCGCGCCCCGCCTCCCCCGCCACTTTTTCATTTTATTTTGAAGGATTGGTACAGCTTTTGAAACTTCATTGACAGGAACAAATCTATTAACTATTGATTTCTTCTCAAAAGGCACTGCAATCTATTAGATAGCTGGGAAGTTACATTTTTTAAGAACAATGAAACCATGAAAAACTCAGTAAAACACAGATAGATACGATGAATAGAAGAAGAAACGAGAAATCAAAGACTATTTGGTGCATTAGATTGGTTCAAGATAATAAAACCTAAACTTCTATGGTAAATAGAAAGGGTACAGGTCCTTCAATACTATATTATCCACTTATTCCATAGGCCAAGAAAGCTTAAGGCCTCTGGGACCTGTGATCATCAGTCATAAGCAATACTCAGCATTTGGGTAATGCTGGTAATGAAATAAGACAACAACATTGCAGCAATCGCTGTTACGGCTAACAACATGTGCATCTAGGGTGGCTTCTTTGGCTCTAGGTTGAGACAGTCAGGCACCAGGAAGAGGATCCAGTATACTGTCTCAACGTTAGTGGTGGCGGAACAGCTCTCTGCCTGAAGCTCTGCAAGCCTATAGCATTCCTATTAATAACCCCACAATAGAAACATACAAGATGTCCATAAACCATAGAAAGAATAAACTGCAGCATTTTCTTATTGTAGAATACTATACAGCAAAGAAAATGAATGAACAAAGGCTATACACCACAACATGGATGACTTTTCCAAACAAAGCAGATCAAAAGAAGACAGACACAAGTACATACACTGATTGTATTTGTAAAATATTCAAAAACAGGCAAAATTGAACTACACTGTGTGGGACTCATACATAGATGGTAAAACTATAAAGTAAAGACAGAAAGCAATTACCAAAATTAGTGGCTATTGCTAAGATAAGGCTACTTGGATATGGGCAAGGTGCTATTTCTTGTCTTGAGTGGTGGTGACATGGGTAATCACTTTACAACAATTTGTTACACTATATATTTATGTTTTATGTACTTTCTGAGTGTTATATTTCTCAGTAAAACTGTTTAAAAGAAATTAACTAGTATTCTGCTTTTTAAATCAGTCTCATGAATATGCCTAACATTAGCCAGAGATCCAGAATTTGATAATCTCTGAATAAATTTTAAAAAGTGAGCTCTAAGTTTGCAAAGCTGAGGTTCCAAAATGACCTCAAATGAGGAGAGGTGTAACATGGAAAGAAAACTCTACACTGGAAAGAGAGAAACAGACCTGGGTTTACATTCTGACTCCACGATTTGTTGGCTCTGCAACCTTGAATAGTTTTCTCATCTATAAAATGCAGACTGTTTAGGGTTATGGGGAGGTTTATATGAGATAAAGTGGACAATCTGCCAATAAAAGGTTGCTGGTTATTCTATATAACTCTGCATAGGAGCCTGGCTCTTAGGACCAGCCAGCCCAAAGGCTGGTCTCATTACTGAAATGGCCAAATTTTACCCCACCACAAAGATTTAAAACAGAACAAAAAAATATCTTCTCCTTTTACCAAGCTATCATTTACCTATCCCTGAAGGACTCATTCATTAATTCAACAAATATTTATAGGGTCCAACCATATATAAGGCATCATGATCTGCGTCGATCTGGTCATAGCGCCTTGAAAAAGCAGTAGTATTGCTTGAATATGCTCAGAGTTGAATAGTTAAAGTGATCTAAGAAATATGCTTGAAGGGAAGGTAAAAGGCTACCTTACAAGGAAATGTGATGAAGATTTGGAATTTAATTTAAAACTATAAAGGCTTGAGGGAATACGATCAATAATCAAAAAATCATAAGGGGTGAGGGAGGGAAGAGATTTATTCAAATAACCCTAGAATACTAGAACTCCTAGAAGGGTTTCCCTTGAAGTTTGAGATAAACAACTATTTGTTTTCCTCTGTATCTCCTTTACTAGACTGTGAGCTCCTGAAAAGTAGAGACCTTTCTTAATTCATTTTGATGTCACTTTTCGAATAATGTCCATTGATCCCACTACACCAGGGGTTGGCAAACTTTTCCTATAAAGGGCCAGATAGGAAATACTTTAGCCTTTGTGAGGTATATGGTCTCTGTCACAGCTACTCAAATCTGCTGTCATTGTGCAAAAGCAGCCATTGATAATACCTAAACAAATAGGTATGGGGTGTGCCAATAAAACTTTATTTAAGAAAACAGAAGGCAGGCAGTATTTGACCCATGGCCAAAGTTTGCTGACCCCTGCACCAGGGGATAAGGGTAGTGTCTCTTTTGCCTACCAGTAAACCCTCAGTGTGGACAAGATTGCCTGCCCAGCTTATGACTGATGCTCAATAAATATTTGTTGAATGTTGCATTTCAGAACCTTAGATGGGGGCTCACAGAAACCAGGTCCCTAATACATATTTACAGAATTGAACCACAATTAAAAAGAAGTACTATTTTACGTGGTAGTTCAATTAAACATTAATGTGGTTTATAAAATTCAAATGAGAATGTGAATAGCAGTTCTACATTATTTTAAAACAAGCATGTTTGGGGGATGTTCCTCTAACTTTTGATGCTCTCTTATCAGAAAGAACAACTTTGCCCTCCTATGAATTATACTTCGATACAGTTGACATTTGATTCAACCAATAATAATAGATATATCTATTAGAGATAAATAAATTTAGATATAAAACTGGGGCTAGACAATCAGGGTTTAGGCTCAGGTCATTAAAATTTAGTAAGTGCTAAAATTTTAGGTAATAATTTCAAAAGATTGTATAATTTAAAAACTTTTCATATTTGCAAGTTGACAGCATACACACACCTTCAGCAGCAGAGAAACAACAGAGCTGTATATCTACTTGGTATAGAAAAGTTAAAGAACTGAGTTACCAGAGAGCTCACATTGTCCACCTATCCATGGACTCTATCATGAATTATAAAGTTGAGGAATTTTGATTCATTTATCCCCAGGGCCAACTGAACAATTGAGACCCTTCCATAATGGATGTGCTCACTGGCGTTACCTTCATGTTTTCTTCCTGAAGTAAGCTATTATGTTGCTTTAAGTCCAAGTTCTTTCCTCGCTCATATCTAAGCTCTTTTTCAGCTGAGTTGCACAGAGTCTGGAGCCGGTGCAAATTCTGGCGAAGTTGTAGTTCCTCTTGCTGCTGGTATTTCAGGTTTTCTCCAGATGATGAATACTAAAACAAACATTTTAAAAGAGAAACATGGACAACTTGAAAGAATATTGGTAAAACATGGGTTCCAGCTGTCAGAACCAGAACTGTCAGATGTGATTATTCACATGCAAATGTTTTTGGAGTTGGCTTATCTACAACAAATTATTCTTTTATATTTATAGCTAGTTGGTACATGTTCATATAATTTAATAGTAGAGTGAAAATATGAAAGAAATTATGTGAACAAAAGCAGTTAAGCATAGACAATTAATTTTCATATTTCTCATATCAGTGAAGGGGAACAGAAGAAGCATTGATGATTTTGGAGTAAAACATGCTTTAAAGGAGTTATAACAGCCAATATGTGAAGAAGTAGAGT
The DNA here is from genome assembly GCF_000325575.1 of Pteropus alecto. NCBI lineage: Eukaryota > Metazoa > Chordata > Mammalia > Chiroptera > Pteropodidae > Pteropus > Pteropus alecto. The sequence goes on along the minus strand of NW_006429634.1, from coordinate 2,252,375 downwards.
GTGAATGTGTATGTGTTGTATTTGTGTATGTGTGTGTGGGGAGGCTGTCTGTTGGCAAAAGGAAAGAGAACATTTAGCAAGAGAGATTACATTTCTAGCCTTCCTCATCACTTTTACTGCCTGATGATTCTTCTTCAGATACTACTCAACAACACATTTTCCTGTCAGGTCCCTGGAGTACAATGAAACGCTGTGACCAAAGAAAGAGTCATTTGGGTCTTCTCAAAAGTAGGCACACACAAGTACTGAGTAGAAAAAGAATTCAACTTTATCCAATTCAATAGATAATACATAATTAAGAGTTTCCTGAGTCCTGGTCCAGTATGCTTTTCTGTCCTGGTCCAGTATGCTTTCTGAAAAGTCCATATCATCATTCTATTTCTATCTTGCTTATAACAGAATTGCAATACAGAATTTCCCAAGTCCTGTTAACCCTTAAATTCCTGACTTGGTTTAGTCAGAAAAGTGATCTAAATTCAATTTGCTTTTCTTAGAGATGCAAGTGTCTAAGATTCCTAGAGAAAACTCTTTAATGGAATTATAATACAATTATCGGAACCCTAGCTTTGGAGTTGCATCTATCTGGGTTTCAGTCCTGAATCGATCACTTAGTAATTGGGTAATCTTAGAAAAGTTACATTGTCTTTCTACATTTCATTTTTCTCATTTTAAAATGGGAAAAACAATGATAACTACTAGATAGAGTAAAGGGTAAGTAAGATAATTCATGCAAGCAAGGACTTAGCACGATGCCTGGCACATACGCACTCAATAACATTACCCATTACTGCTGATGGTACTTAACTTTCCTTATTTTAACTATCTTCTTCTATCTGAAAATAAGAGTTCTCCTAAAGCCTGGAAAGCCTGGATCACCACTCTAGCTTCTTATTTAACCATTAATACAGCAGATTTTAAATAATTAATTAGTTATCAGCAGCTTATACAGCCATTTTACATACCAAAACAGAGATGCAAAAGAGAAGAACCCATTTATACCAATGGGACAAAGGCACAAATGTTTTTAGCTTGTTCTGAAGATGAGAAAAGTCAGAATGGTAGTTCTCCCCATCTACATTTTCCAGTCAAGCCACTTTGCCAGAATAGAAATGCAAATTTTATTACAAAACTACCACTCAGCAGGTCAAACGGCCAACATAAAGAGCCTCAATTTTTTTCCCCACTATGTAAATTATTTCCCATTAAAGTGCAGAGGCATAAAGACTCCCTCTGGCTACTAGGAACAATGTAAGAGCACAAACTAAAGGACACAGGGGTCCTTTTTTGTGCAATCAACAGATTTATTAAGCCAATTATCCTCTCAGAGTCTCAGTTTACTCATCTGCAAATTAAAGTTATAAGACCAGATGATGTCTAATTTCTCTTCCATCTTAAGGAATTTATCATTTATAATTCCTTAAGAATTAAAATAAAACAAGCTGGAACCAGCATTTTCTTAATTTTATAGGCTAAAAATCTATTTTACTACATTTATTTTACTTTAATTTTATCTATTTTATCTTAAAAGTCTAAGATAATATTTTAAAATATTATCTTAATAAAATAAAAATTTAATACGAACCAAGTTCATATACTGGTCCCAATGACAAGATGATTCATATTATGGAAACAGAGTTAAGGACTACTGGTTTTAAATATTCTCATCTAGTGAATGTGGATAAAACAGGCTATCAAAATCTGTGAGGGTATCAATCATTGAAATAAGTCTGCTTGTTCTGAATCCCTACTTATCAAACTTCCTTCAGATTTTGATTTGTCATTCTTAGCTCCCTACAGGTAAATGCAACTGTTTATTTAAACATGTTCAAGTTATGTTCATAATTAATTATTACAGAAGAATAACTAATTGACATTCTGATTTTACTCAATAGTCTTGAGTGTTTGGTTTAATGTCAGTTTACCCCCAAGACACAAATCTATTCAAGGGGACGAATACATCAAGTTTTGGAACCTATAAGCCTAAGGGCCCAACCTTGAATAAATTCACCAAGATAATCTATGACAGACACCCCGGAAGGACTTCTGGGAGCCAGCTTACTAGCCTTTAGTTTGACGTGAAAACTGTATGCTTTCTTTGAATTTCTCCACAACTGGAAGCAAATGATGCAGCAGTAGAAAGGTCAAGCTCTAGAGTAGATAGACCCAAGTTCCACCACAATGTGTCATGTCAGCCTGGGCAAATTATTTAACCTCTTTAAAACCTCAGTTTCCTCATCTATGAAGTGGAAACAATCATATTCCTGCCTCATTGTTTTGCTAATATATACAGGGTATTTAGTACAGTGCTTAGAACATAGTAAATATTCAATAATACTATGAAAAAAACATAAAGCTAGGTTTTAAACTCATAAAATTAAGATATTAATGGTGGTTCTAACTTGTTTCAAGAATATTGGGAAAGTAATATCTAGGATTCAGCTATCACAGCCTCACTTGGAATACTGTTGAACAGCAGAAATTAAGCCCCCAAAGGCCATCAGTGGCCACAAATACATATGAACAATTGGGCTCACATACTTACTCAAAAAAGAGGCTCTCACAGTTCTTTTTCTATGTATTTACCATATACAAACATTCTTTAAAGTTTAGTATATGGTCTCAGCTTATAGTTGCTTAAATTTTCAAATTATGAGATTAAGAAAACAGTACATGTGGATAGTAGCTAGGTACTAGACACTATAACCCGGCTTCAGGGGTGAAGAATAACAAAACTACACATACACAAGAACTAAAAAGTAGAACAATCTACAGTCATCAGTAGGTCAAATAATTCTACACATGGAAAGAGGTTCTGAAATTATTACTCCACGGCACACTGCAGAAAAACATATCTGTCTAAAGTATATTTTCTTCCTTGCTGCTTAAAGTAAATAAAATAGTATGTGTGACAGTGCTTTGGGAAATGTAAAGTTCAAAATACAAATTTTTTTTCCCCCTATGTGGCCCACATCTGTCTTATTTACTGCTGTATATGCCTTAACACTAGGCCTGGCACATCATAGCTACTCAATTAATACTGGTTGAATAAATGAATAAGAGCAACTTATTCAATAACTTCCTTCAATAATTCAAAGTCATTATTAGGGAAAATAATTACTGAACTATGCAAGAATTCAGTGAAGCCTTAAGAGGCTATCCGCTATATAGGATTATTTGCTTTTTCACAAACGGGTTATTTCCCCATATTTCTTATAGAATTTTTATATATTTAATAGTTTCTTACTTCCTTCCTGGATATTGAAAAATGATTCGTCAAATTATGGGAAAGTGTAAATTAAAGAAAATTAATAAATTAACCAGGCTGTTACTTCTTATAGTCTAAATCTCATTATTCTAAAAGTACACTGGTCATTTTAGCTCATAAAAAAGATTTTACAGTCTTTGTGACCACAGTGTCCAGTGTCTGCCCAAGGTTCCTACACTGGCCCACTGCCCAATACAGGGCCTGTCTGGGAGATGTGAAATTAACCTCTTTTTGAATATTTATGTCTTTTCGGTCTTCTGAACAAAGCCAGTGACTCCCTTCTTTTTCAAATATATGGGAATCTCCTTTTAGTTTATTGTGACTTGTCTAGTTTTCAAACTATATCTGAATTTCTTTTCAAATATATTTTTGATTTCCTTTACTGGTACTCTTTCTTTTTTCTAAATGTATACTTGAATTACTTTTCAAACATTTATTATTAGTCTTTTGAATTTGGTTTGCTTGCGAGTACAAAGCCCTCCCTCTGTGAATCTTAATATAATTCCCAGAAATGTGTATGTAGGGGAATCTTAATTTGTACAAGAGGGAACGTGTAAAATTAAGGTATAAATACTGAGCTGTGGCTGGTAGTTACCCCTTTCATTTTTCTTACAGGTAGATCTCTGATAAATGGCAAAAGCCTTATTTAAAACAATTCTAAATCTGGTCTTTTCTCTCTAAATCTAAATTAGGTACCAGGAGTAGAAAATGTGGCACAAATCCTGCCATTCCCTATTCTACCTGCCAGGGCAGACAGTAAAAATTAATTAGCATTTTTTTTTCCTGTTGAGCCTCCATAGAGCCTAAGAATCTTTCATAATAAAGTACATCAACTGATGGGCTTAGTTCAGATTTTGGTTGCTGTTTTATTACCATTCAGACCATGGTTATGATATTGTTCAACAAATATACATTAATGATGATATAAAAATTATGTTTATATCCAAAGCTGGTCACAGGAAATGGACCCAAACAGAACATGGGTTTACAGCACCTACCTGGGTGTTACTGTCATCTGAGCTATCCTCACAGCTCTGAGACTGAAGGAGACTCTGATTAATATGGCTCAGCTCTTCTCTAAGTCTCACAACTTCCTCAAGTTTCGAGGTCGACTGCTGTTCTTCACCTTTTGTATCTTGGTTCTGTTGCAAGTCCTCCTCTTTCTGCCTCTCTCTTGGAAAAGTGCCTTCCTTTACTGACTCCTCTGGAATTTTCTTCCGCTTACTTTCTCCTAGTTCAGAACTTGGTGCAAATATAACAACAAAAACTATCGAAATGTTTATTCTACTAGCAGAATATGGAGGAAAAAAGCCTACCAGTCAAGACAGTACTGCAAGCAAGATTTTCAACTTGAACTCCATAGCACAGTGGTTACCTTATTCTTATAAGTAAAACTTAAAAACAATGAGTCCTATTTTTGAAATTTATACCGGGGAGGTGACCCATCATAGACTTACTTTTGTCTACACTCAAACAACCAGTTTAAGTGAGTTTTTTTTAGTTTTTCAATTTGGGTTAATATTACTACCCCAGGGTAGTAATGGATTCATTACTGGACAGACACAGGAAAGAATCTGGGGTTAGAAAAGCCAGTTGAGTAAATGATGATGTATCATCATTAAAGAATTGTTTCGTATAGCAGGTCCTCGAATAATGTCCCTTCTTTCAATGTCTTTTAGTCCTTTAGATATATAAAACACAGCTTATAAATTATATAATATATATATAATCACTTGATAAGTACCAAGCACTTTGACAGGCACTAGGACTCCAAAGGAATTTAAAATTTAGTGAGAAATAAGGATAAGTAAACAAATGACTAGATCTAACAGCAGTAAGTAATCCGAGGCCTGATAGATAGGTAGGCACAACCTCGGCAAATGTAAAGGAAGGGATATGAGCTTACTTGCATGTGTGTATGATGTATATACTGGGGGAAGTGTTGGTATAGATGAGAACAATAAAGGTATTCCAGGATGACTTAATAAATAAGGTGGGTAAAAGCACAGAGGTAAAAGAAAGAAAGATCATTTGGATGCTATATAGCAGGGAAATCAATTTTTAATCAGACTTTGAGATTGGTTAAGAACATAGCTGAATGTATAAATATTCCCATAATCACTATTTAAAATAGTGATTAAATAAAGACACAGAAATGGCTAAAAGAATGAAAGATAAGTCAACTTGAAAATGATAGAAAGACTATTCAGCAACATGAAAAATACTCATTAAAGTAAAACAGTGGAACAATAAATAATATATGTGTATGTATAAGTGTCTGAATATATATAATATATGCTATGGAAAGTATATACATAGTAAAAGCTGTAAAGAAACAGAAAAAATTGTGTCTAGGGCATTTTTTTTCCATTTAAAATTCCTTTAACACTATATAAAAAAGAGAAATAAGTATTTTATTTTGAACAACAGTTTTTTAAGATAATACATTCAAATGATTCAAAACAATATGAAACAGAGTAAAAATGAATATCCAATAAAATAATAATGATTTTTTTTCGCCTATCCTTCATAAACTTTTTCTTTTCCTACTCCCAATGGATGCTAGATACATTTAAGACTGGGAAAATGCAAAATATATCTCAGATTTTTAAAAGTAGAAAAACTGACTTCTGCTTCTAGGAAGATGGAGTAGACATACTTTTCCTGATTTCTCCTGCCAAGTACAACTAAAAACCCTGGACACTATATATAAAACAAACATATGAAGAATCTGAAATGTGCAGAGTAGAAGGCAGACCAGCCAGAAAACTCAGGACTCGAGGAATGACACGGCTGTGAGTTTCCTGGGTTTTGTTTTTTGCCTCATTTATCATAGACTTGGAACTAAAGAAGCTGGCAACCCAGAAAACACCAATGAACACAGACAAAAGTATGTACTCTTTAGACAGAGGACCAGGAAATGGACAGTCAAGCAAGAAAGAAAACTTTTGGACAATGCCCGTTTTACTCTAGCCAAACACTACAGAAAAAAGTTGTGGCCCCACCCACAACCATATCAGCAAAGGTCAAGTTGTAATGTTATACTTCCACCTTTACCAGGCTATTATGAGGCACCCCAACTCCCCTGCTGGGTGGTGTCAGAAGCCAATAGGGAGAAGGGACATTCATCCCTGCCAGGCAAGAACAGACATGGGGTTTCTGAACTTCCAGGCAATGAGGAGACACTCTTCTCCCTTTCCACTGGAGAAGTGTCAGAAAAGACCTAATAGAGAGCCAGAACTTTCATCACTACCCAGTATAAAAAGACCATCCCTACCCACCCTCTTCATGATATCACGGAGGCAAAGTGGGGAGCAGTAACAATGTATTCTTCCCATTCGCAGCCAGAGCAATATAAGCAGAAGCCTAATGGAGAGTAGAAACTCCCACCCTCACCAGTAGTAACAAGAAGCTCCTCTTTCCTTGGGTATCCACAGAAGATGAAGAGGGAACCTTGGCTTCTTCCCCCACCCTGGGGTAGTAATGAGACAGCACCCACCTACTTCCCCTGCCAGAGTGGTATCAGAAGTCAGCTAAACAGGTTTAGAATAAAACTAGACTATTGTCTATCACCATATACCAAAATGAACTAAAACTAGATTAAGGACCTGAATATAAGACCTGAAAGAACAAATTTCATAGAAGGAATCATAGGAACTAAACTCATGGACCTTGGACTTAAAGAGGATTTTATGAACTTGACCTCAAAGGCAAAGGAAATAAAAGCAAAAATAAATGAATGGGACTATATCAAACTAAAAAGCTTCTACACAGCAAAAGAAACCATCAACAAAGAGACACTCATCCAAATGGGAAAATATATTTGCAAGAAATGCCTCTGATAATGGCCTAATATCCAAAATATACAAAGAACTCATACAACTCAATAACAACAACAAAAAACCAAAGAATCCAATTAAAAAATGGTCAGAGGACCTGAACAGACATGTCTCCCAAGAAGACATACAAATGGCCAATAAACATGAAAGAATGTTCAACATCAGGGAAATGCAAATCGAAATCACAATGAAATACCATATTCTAAACACCTGTTAGGATAGCTACTATTAACAAGACAAGTAATAACAAGTGTCGAGAGGATGTGGAGAGAAAGGAACCCTCACACTCTGCTGGTGGGACTGCAAATTGGTACGGCCACCATGGAAAACAGTATGGAGCTTCCTCAAAAAACTAAGAATTGATCTACCACATGATCCAGCAATCCCTCTATTGGGTATTTACCCCAAAGACTTGAAAACATATATCCAAAAAGATATTTGCACACTGATGTTCATAGTAGCCTCATAAATCATGGTAAGGGTATAGATTTTGTTCTAAGTGCAATGGAAAGCCATTGAGAAGTTTTTAAGAGAAGGAGTAATACCAGTTCAATTTGGATTTTTAAAAGACAACTTTGGTTGCTCCATAATGGACTGGGAAAGAGGTATGGAAACAGGAAGGCCAGTTAAGATACTGTGATAGTCCCAGTGGGTAAAACCAAAGTCAAGGAGTAGGGTAGTAGCTGTGGAGATACAGATAGAAATAAAAAGATTTAATATTTTGTATTAAAATATTTAAGTCTATGACCGTGCCACCCTGAACGTGCCTGATCTCGTCTGATCTTGAAAGCTAAGCAGGGTCGGGCCTGGTTAGTACTTGGATGGGAGACAACGTAGGAATACCAGGTGCTGTAGGTGTTAAAACAAATTTAATATTTTATATTTTCATGGTAGAACTGATTGAAGTTTTTGATGGGTTAGATGTGAGGGGAACCAACAGTGACTCCTAGGTTTTGGTTTGATCAACTGTGTGAATGGGGAAGGAACCCATTCATTGAAAGGTTTGGACAAGTTTTGAAGAAGAGGAAAAATATATCAGCAGTCTGCGAAATAGATATAATCCACTTTCAAGTTGAATTGGAAATGAAAATCAACTTGAACATTTATCAAACAATTCTGATAAAGATAGCAAGGATGCAGTGACATGGTGAATGAAGAGTGTGTTAGAAAATATAAACCTCATTAAGGCATTAAGGTCAAGGGAAGCTATCAGCTGTTTGGGCCCAAGTTTTCTAAGAAAGTAAACTCAGGCAAACTCTGTAAGCTTGGGGCTGTCACTGGAAGGCCAACCTGGGTTCAGCGGCAAGTACATAATGGGAATGGGGAAAAAGAGCATTCATCCAGATATTTTTTGAGTACCTACTATGTATCGGGCATTGTTCTAGACACTGGAGACAATCCAGAACAAGAAAGAATGGGCTTCCATGCTTCCTCCCATGCCACCCCTATGTTATGCATATACAGAGACTAAGTCCTGAGCAATTTTCAACACCATAATTTCAATACCATAACACCAACGACCTTACCCACTCCTGCTAATAATTTGCTAAGTACATGATTGTGACTGAAAGAGTCATTTTAGTTCTCTTAGTCAGAAACCACATTTGTGAAAGATAAAACTTAGCTAATGATCAGTAGTTTTCAAACTTATCTTAGCTGTGGACCCTTTCTTGAAGTAAAATCTTACACAGAACTCCACATATAAAACAGATAAAAGTGAATCTTCTGCTAACATGGGAGCACAGGGCTCACTGTCCCATTCATCTGTTTTTCCTCAGCTCCCAAAGTGCTTTCTGAACTCCTGCTACAGAGCTCTTAAAGTTTGAGAAATAAGTGTGAAAACTACTATAATCTCCTTCAGGTCCCTCCAGTTCTAAGATTCCATTACTCTATAACAAAAGCACTACAAACAACAGAAAAGCAAGACAGAGTCCATTACCTTAAAGCAAGTGTCTCCAGTCCCTGGGCTGTGGACTGGTACTCTCCCCCCGCAAAGGTCACTCTAAATTTAAAAAGCTTTTAAGATGGTATAAAATTCAGGGGCCCAAAACTAACAAAACTGTCTTCTATCTTAGAACATTTAAGAAGATATAAATTTGGCTCTACCTAGACAATATTTTCCCAGTTGATGTATCCTTTAGTATGAAATATAAGTAAAAACAGACTGCTATCATTTCCTTTTGATGATCTAGTTTTAGGCTTTTGCCCAAACAAAATTTGAATACATCTATTAATTTTCGTGTCAAAATAGAGTAATGCATTTGCCCAAGCCTCAAAAGTTTCTGTGAAAGACACTTTTGGTGAAAAATTAGAAATACAAGAGTCAGAGGGGAAGATTAATCAAAAGGAAAAAAAAGAAAGGAAGAAAGAGTTTCATAAAACAATAATCATATGCAATTATAAATAGCAAAAAAAACTCTCTGCAGAGTATAGTCTTAATTAGTAAAAAATATACATATGTATGTATGTTATATACATACATATGTGTATACACACAGAAAAAAGACAAGGAAGAAAAATTAGGATGTTAACATCTCTCCATGGTGGGAATTATAAATTATTATTATCTCCTTGTACTTTTTCATGCTTTACAAATTTTCCATAAAAAGCACATTTATTTTAAAAAGCAGGAAAAATAGCTTTAAAATGTAATAACGTCAGAAGACAAACTCTTTGGGGAATGTTTACTTATAACTAATTTTTCCACTCATATCATTTGGAAATGAATGTCAGATTCTCATAATGATCAGGCCAAGTAAAATGTACCCCCACCCCCGATAATTAACATGACATGGGATTTTCTCAATTTACCAGAGTTTCTCTTTCTCTTCCTTTGGGCTTTGAACCTCTGCTTCTAGAATTGGTATTTTAGATACAAGATCTTTACAGATGTTTTCACTTGTAATTAAATTAGCATCTGCAGTTTTCCTCCCTACAGTAAAGTAATTTAATTGTTCAAATTCTTGTGCGAGCTTCGAGACCTGCGAAGTTAAATGAAAAAACAAATATTCTATTTTGCATATCTTATGTACAACTGTGAAAAAAGTATAATGATTCCATTAAATGCTTAGTTATTGCCTTAAGTAATATAAATTGACATCCTAGTTGAAGTTTTCTTCCAATTTAATAATTTACAGTTGTTATATAATCTAATCTATTTTTATCACAGGTATAAGGGTAGATAAATCCACGGTTTTTAAAATAAGAGTATTTTTGGTCTCTGGGATTGGCTTCTCACAATGCCATTTAGGGTTTTCTTCTATCTTTTGACAAGCAAAAACTGTGATATATAGAGTTTTACACTATTATTGCATGTTTTTGTTCTCGTTTTGAATGTACTTCGCTGATTCATAAAATTAATAATATACTGCTAAAGAAAGCAATAGAAAGAATATTATACATACATTACAGAAAACAAATTTCTTACAGTCTGATCCTGTTTGGAAACATTTAAATGTGTAAATGCTCCTGGACTGATTCTCAAACTTTAGTGTAGAAGAGCATCTATCACCTGAGGATTTAAACATGAAGCCTCATGTTGCCTCACAGATTCAGAATCAGTGGTTTGTGCTGGGAAATAGAGATTTGCATTTTAAATAAGTTTCTCAGGTAATTCTAATGAAGGCAGATGCTTTGAGAGTCACTGCTCTGTTGTGTGATTAGGCAAAACATTTGTTTAGGTTTTTTTCTTTTTGACAGGTTCCTTTTCTCAAAGGTTGCTCCCTATATCTTCACATAAAATGAAAGAACCCTCTAGAAGGCAGAAGAAAGGGTGTGAGGGGGCTAGTTCTAAGAATGGAAGATGGATCCCCAAAAAAGGATTGCACTAAGACAGACAACAACTTGCCTGACTTCTACTCTGAGCCTGTCTGAAAATGCAAGTTTTTATAGTAATTGTGTTTGATTTTAAAAACGTAATGAACTTAATTCTAAAGATCAGTTTAAGTTACTTTAAGAGATCCCTTTGTTTGGTTTCCTCCGCCTTTTCAATTCTCTAAAGAGAAAGTACAGTGTGTGATATATATTTTAACCTCATAAATCCACATAATCTCATAAAAACTATAACCTCTTTAAGAGACAGCATTGGTCTTGAACTGGGTCATAGGGTATAGGTGAGAGAGTATAGCACATTTAAAGCATTTATGGTCAAAGCAATATGGTCAAAGGCACTGGTGTGGAACTCAGTGTAGAGTATTTTAGCGGAAGTAGAGGATGGTCTTACTGAAGTAGAGGCTGCAAGACCAGGAGCTGAGGAAATCAGGTAAGATTGAGGGTAGGTGTCAGTTAAAGATAAAAATTCTTAATAAGTCTGCATTACTTTTGTAAGCAGGAAAAAGGAGATTCCAAAATGCTACTTCATCACTGATTTTTACGGTCAATGTAAAAATTTAAACATTACAAATAATAAATTTTAGTTTCTTAAGAAGAAAGCCAAAAGGAATTTAAACAATATTAAAGCAAACTGAGAACTGCTGAAGGTTTCTGAAGAGGATGTTGACATTAATATTGAATGTTTTCTAGGTATTCTGGATTTTCACATGATAAAGTTGGTGTATATCTTAAGTAGGTAGAAGCTTTACTCTTTATCATGAAGAAAGTTAAATTCACAAGACCTTCCATGACACAGATGTGGAGCAGGATCAGCTCTGTTCCACAGGCTCCTCCTCATCAAAATTTTATCTTAGTGATATAGCTCAATCTAATACTCATCTATGTTTAAATACCATAAAAAGTATTACATTGATTGTTCCACTTTCTGCTTGAGGCCCTAGAGTAGGGAGGACAGACCAGGCAATTTGGCAGTTGTTTAAAATCTCTGAGCCCGGTTTTCTTATCTGTAATTTGAAGATGCTGGCTTGCATGATCATATCCCTTCCAGCTAGAAAATTCTGTAACTACGAATCTAAGTACTGTGACCCAAAGAAAAGTACAGGCTATATAAAACTGGGGCTTTACTGAACACATAAGACACATTTTAAAGCCATTCTTAGCAAGACTACCTCTACATCTAAAGCACTCTATGGTCTGAATAGAAATTGGAATAATATTAAAGAACTAAAGATTCAAAACAAAGTTTTAATGAGTAAAAGTTTGATGGGAAACAGAATACATCGTCTCAAAGTATCTCCCCACAAAGTACTTATTAAGTGCAAAGGAAACAATAATAACTTTATGGTGGAGAAATCTGGCAGATAGTATCAACCAAATGATCAATAATAACATCACTAGAAATAGAGCAAAAAGATATTATGTGTTTCCTAATATAATGCACTAAGAAGGCTACATCATCATTTCTGCAGTATTTCTGCCAAAAATATGTAAACTGAATTATATTGTGAAGAAACATCAAACAAATTCAAATTGAGGAACATGCTTCAAAATAAATGTACTGGTACTCTTCTGTACTCTTCGAAAATATCAAAGTCATGAACAACAAAGAAAGACTGAAGAACTATTGCAGATTAAAGGAGCTACAGAGAGATGACAAAGAAAATAACGTGTGATCCTGGATTGGATCCTGGACTAGAAAAAAAAAATGTTCTTCTTTTCCTATAGAGTGGAGCAATTGGTGAAATTTGCATATGAGCTGTAGACTAGATAGTAGTACTATATTGATGTTAATTTTCTGATTTTGAGACTTGTACTGGGATAAAGAGATCTCACTGATTTTAGCAAACATGCATGGGCATACTTAGTGGTAAAGAAGTATTCTGTCTCCAACTCACTCAAAGTGTTCAGGAAAAAAAGTTGTGTGTGTGTGTGTGTGTGTGCGTGCGGGTGCGCGTGCGTGTATGTGTACACAAGCACACACATGTGCACACAGAGGAGAGAATGATAAAGCAAACGGTGCCATGCTAACGTTTGGAGGGGGCAAGGTATATGGGAATTCTTTGTAGTATTTTTGCAACTTTTCTGTAAGTCTGCAATTATTTCAAAATAAAAAGGTTTGTTCATTTCGTTTGTCTGTTTTAATACGAGAAAGAGAAGAGAGAGGGAAAGCCAGATTACTAGGATAGTGACCTGGATCTCTTGTTTTTATATTATATTCTTCTCCCCTTAGTTCACCCTCTGTGTTAAATTTTCTGATGATATTTCGAAAGACAGTATCATTTAGATATACAGTGTGATGACAACTCGCCTTGCTGACAAGGTCCCACAAACAAAGCTTAGATGGAGGCCATTTCCTACGTATCTAACCTGCCAGGCAGCAAATCCTCTGTTCTAGACCTTTTCCTCCCTAGATCACATAATATTTGATCCATATCCCAATCCCTCAGCAACTTGCTCCTTGCTCTCAGTGTAACAGCTTCATATAGACTAAATTAGGCCTTGATTTAGTCCTCCACTTCACGAATGGTATTAAAATAAACACAATATATTTTAAATGTTGTGTTCAAGCCTCCACTCCATTCTGCCATTTTAATCAAGATCAAGAGAGTGACTGAGGAAGGAAATTTTCAGCCAGGAGTTGGTGATAACCTAGTAGGTGGGACTCAAGAAATTACACTCCAGGCAACTTCTCCATCTACCGTTGCACTAACCCTGGTCTGACAGCCATTTTTATACTTGGGGAACAAACTGGGGTGAAGACATTTAAACATTTTCCAAATTCTAAGTATGAGTCTAATTTCAGTAAAACTAAGAAAGATGTTTTGATTTTAAGTTTTAAAGTCAAAGACATTTAAGTAAACTTTTGTTTCTATGTTTTTGCATTTTTTATTGTGATAAAATACATGTAACACAAAATTTACCATCTTAACCATTTTTAAGTGTACAGTTCAGTGGTATTAAATACATTCACATTGTACAACAATTACCACCATCCATCCCATAACTCTCTTTATCTTGTAAAACTAACTCTACGCCTATTAAAGAACAATTTCCCATTCTTCCCTCCCCCATCCTTGGCAACCACCATTATACTTTCTGTCTTTATGATTTTGACTACTCAGACTACTCACATAAGTGGAATCATATAGTATTTTTTTTTCACTTCACATGTCCTTAAGGTTGATCCATGTTATAGCATATTGCAGATTATCCTTCATTTTAAAGGCTGAATGATATTCCATTGTATGTATATTCCACTATTTGCTTATCCAATCGTCCATTGATTTGCTTCTGCATTTTAGATATTGTGAATGCTGCTATGGACATGATTATACAAATATCTTTTTGCTGCTATGGACATGATTATACAAATATCTCTTTGTGACCCTGCTTTCAATATTGTTGGGTGTATACCCATAAATGGAATTGCTAGATCATATGGTAATTCTGTTTTAAAGTAAGCCTTTTACATTATAATATGTGCTCCAAAATTTAAGCTTTTAGGAAGCTGATTTAAGGTAAAAAAGACATGGATTGATCCTGAGTGAAGTAGTGACTGAAGTCTGAATGTTTATCCAGAAATACAGCTTGACTTATAACCCATACTATATGGTAATTTATTTTATAATAATAAAAGAAACTCCAATTTCCAAATTATCTCTTACTAAAAATTAATTTCCTTTGATCTTATCCTCATAAAACATGTCATACATTGAACATTTAAAGACTTAATAATTCAGTCTCACCTTTGTTTCTAACTCAGAATTCTCTCTTTGTAGCAGGTTATAAGCTATTAAAAAATGGTCTCTGTCTTCTGCTGCCCCTGGAAGACTTTGAATTTCATTATAAAGGCATATAAGTTCTGACTTTGATTTTTGCAATTCCTGATAAAGAAATAAAGATATTTAGTAGAATAAAGTAAGACTTTCCCCATAAAAGGTTTAATATATCTAAAAAAAAAAAGAATCTTTAAAATGATTCTGACAATTTTTTTGTTTTTTATTTCAATCTATCCTTCTGGTAGCAGGCTCCTTTCTAAGTAGTTAAAACAAATGTTACTCCAATCGGTTAATTAA
>NW_006429634.1:2225332-2237311 GCF_000325575.1 Pteropus alecto | reverse complement strand
CCTGCTTTACATGAGGCTTGCATAGAGGTAAATTCTTCAGCAATTCCTCTTTTAGTTATATTACCTGTTTTAAAATGCATCCTTTTTTAAAGTTGCCTTTTATAAAACAATATGCTATATGGTTTACTTTTAATTTTGTGACAACCCTATGAGGTAGGGTTATTGAAACTGAGGCTCAGAGAACTTAACTGACCTGCCTAAATTCACAGAGCCCGGAAGTGGTAAAGCTGAGATTCAAACTGTCTGATTTCAAACTCTGTGTTCTTACATACAAATTATGCTACCTTACTTAATAATGTATAGTCAGTGATTTTAATCAACAGAGGTTTCCTCTAATCCTCTGAGTTTTCTTTCCATGAGAGAAAACATTTTAGTAAGATGTAGATTTTTTTTAAAAATCAAATTTCTACACTGATGACAGGGAATATACAGTGTTTGATTGGTGAATGACTGGGGCCTGAGAGTCAGTCTGTGGTTCTCTATGAAAGGAACAGGTGATATAAAATTTATTTCAGGAGAGGAGCTAGTTGGTATATTACCAAAGCTCTGAGCTTGGAGACAGAGGAGAATGCTGATGAGGAAGGCATTGGACAAAAAGGAGAGGAGGTAGGAGTGGCCATCAGAAACCACAGGAAGAGGGCAAGTGGTATTGATTTCTTCCCTTATTTCATGGAAAATTCCCATATGTCCTCAGAATGGGATTTAGGGCAATTCACTGGCTTCCACCCACCCTACGGACTGACTGTCACTGTCCTCTAAATTGGTGATCAAAATTCTAAATTGGTGAACTCACTTCCAGTTCTCTCTTCCAAATATGTGCTGGTTATGTCTCCTGATAGACCTTTCCAAGATGGCAGGACAAGCAATTAAAAGGAGAGACAAGTCTATGATTCTATGACCACCATAATAATCAAACACCTGCTACTTAAAGGGCTGTTCATAGCTAGCGCTGGAACTCAGCTTGTGGAAACAACAGTCACCCCATTATTACTAATAAAAACACATCCCATAGCTATAACTTATTTTAAAATAAACATAAATGATAACATGAAATCCCTAAATGAGAAATGCAAAAAAGAGGAAAATAACATCCTAAATGGCAAAATACCTCACTATCAATTTTCAAATCCATCTGTACAGTATTAAGATCTGGCATCAATTGCTTTCTCCTTTCTTTCTCTTCTGACAACTCACTTTCAGATATTTTGATATTTTCTTGGCTCATTTTCAATATCTGCAGAAAGTATTTTTAGATAATTAATTCTATATATAATAAATATGCTTCCTATAAATTCTGATGACAATATTTATATGCCTAACTCAATTATAAAGTCATCTAGGGGAGCTAGAAAGCTGGGAAAACTAGTTAATGGTACCATAGTTCATAAGATACATTTTCCTTTCTGAGCTTGTTTTCTCAAGAATAAATGGAGCTGATGCTTGTCTTATGTACATCATAGCCATCAGAAGAGAAGTAAAATGTGATTTTGAAAGTATTTTGTAAATTTTAAGCACCTACCAAATATAAGGTATTATTGAAATCTTACCAAATTGATAATAATAATTACAAAAATAATGATAGCAGTTACTATTTCTTTAGTGCTTATCATATTCCAGACATTATGGTAAATTCTTTAGATGCATTATCTTATTTTGTTTTACCAGGATTCCTATGAGATTGGAGCTATTATTATGTTCTTTTTATGGAAAACATAGGTGAGGTAATTTCCCCAAGGTCACGCAGTCAGCATTAGGATTCAAACCAAGTCTAGCTTATAAGCCCTTGTTTTATTTTACTTATTTTTATTGAAGTATAACTGACATATAACATTAATTAGTTTCTGGAGTACAACATAATGATCCAATATTTGTATACTTTGGAAAATGATCACAACAGTCGAGTTGACATCCATCACCATACCTAGTTACAAAATTTGTTTTCCTTATGAGAGAACTTTCAAGATCCATTCTTCTAGCTATTTTCAAATATGCAGTGCAGTGTCATTAAATATAGTTGCCATGCAATACATTACTTTCCTCTAGTTTATTCCTTTTATAACTGGAAATTTGTACCTTTTGACACCTTTCACGCTTTCCCCGCTCCTGCCTCAGGCAACCACCAATCTGTTCTCTATATCTATGAGCTCAGTTTTTGTTTGTTTGCTTTTAGATTCCACGTGTAAGTAAGATCATTCGGTATCTTAATTATTTAACTTATCATAATGCCTTCAAGGCCCATTCATGTTGTTGTAAATGGCAAGACTTCATTTTCTTTTAATAGAGAAATAATATTCCATTGGGTGTACATACCACGTTTTCTTTTTCCACTCATCTATCAATGGACATTTAGGTCATGTCCATATCTTGGCTGTTGTAAATAATGCTGCAATGAACATGGGGGTGCATGTATCTTTTTGAATTACGGTTTTCATTTTCTTCAGATAAATACTCAGAAGTGGAATTCCTGGATCACATGGTAGTTCTATTTTTAATTTCTTGACCATAGTGTTTTCCATAGTGGCTGCACTAACTTATATTCCCACCAACAGTGCACAAGGGTTCCCTTTTCTCTACATCCTTGCCAACACTTGTTGTTTGTTGTCTTTTCTTTTTTCTTTTCCTCTCTTTAATCACCCTCCACCACTTCCACCCCTGACCCATGGATGTTGCCGTTTCCCCTTAAGAACTGAATCTCTGACGGCAGGGTGTCCCTTCTCACACGCTAGCGGCATGTACCCAGGGCCTGGTGCACCTGGGGCCTGGTGCACCCAGGGTATGGTCCGTGGCTCCACCTGGGGTGCAAACCCAGGACCTTCTGTGTTGTTTGTTGTCTTTTCAATAATAAGCATTATAACAGGTATGAGGTGATATTTCATTGTGGTTTTGATTTGCATTTCCTTGATGACTGGTCATGTTGAGCATCTTTTAATGTACCTGTTGGCCAACTGTTTGTCTTCTTCGGAAAAAATGTCTATTCACATCTTCTGCCCAGTTTGAAATCAGATTTTTTTTTTTGCTGAGTTTTGTATAAGTTCTCTATATATTTGGATAATAACCCCTTATTAGATATATGATTTGCATACATTTTCTCACATTTGGTAGGTTGCCTTTTCATTTTGATGCTGGTTTTCTTTGCTGTGAAGAAACCTTTTAGTTTGATGTAGTCCCATTTGTTTACTTTTGGTGTCAGATCTAAGAAATCAATGCCAAGACCAATGTTAAGGAGCTTACTGTCTGTGTTTTTTTTCTAGTTTTATGCTTTCAGGTCTTATGTTCAAGTCTTTAATCCATTTTGAGTTGATTTTTTCATCTGGAGTAAGATAGTGCTCCAGTTTCATTTTTTTGCATGTGGCCATCCAGTTTTCCCAATACAATTTATTTAAAAGACTGTCCTTTCCCCATTGTATATTCTTGGCTCCTCTGTCATAAATTATTTGACCATATATGCATGGGTTTATTTCTGGGATCTCTATCCTGTTCCATTGATCTGTGTCTGTTTTTATGGCAAGACTATGCTGTTTTGATTACTATAGCTTTGTAATATAGTTTGAAATAGGGGAGCAAGATGCCTCTAGCTTTGTTCTTCTTTCTTAAGATTTCTTTGGCTCTTCGAGGTCTTTTGTGGTTCCATACAAATTTCCGTGAAAAATGCCATTGGACTTTTGATAGAGATTGCATTGGGTAGTATGGACATTTTAACAACATTAATTCTTCCAATCCATGAACATGGAATATTTTTCTATTTATCCATGTCTTCTTCAGTTTCTTTCATCAATGTTTTATAGTTTTCAATGTACAGGTCTTTCACCTCCTTGGTTAAATTTATTCCTAGGGTTTTTTTTTTTTTTATGTAATTGTAAAAGAGACTATTTTCTTAATTTCTTTTTCTGATAGTTTGTTATTAGTGTATAGAAACACAACAGATTTTTGTATATTGATTTGTATCCTGCAACTTTACTGAATTCATTTATTAGCTGTAACAATATTTTTGGTGGAGTCTTTAGGGTTTTCTATATATAATACCATGTCATCTGCAAATAGTGACAGTTTTACTTCTTCCTTTCCAATTTTATGCCTTTTATTTCTTTTTCTTGCCTAATTGCTCAGGACTTCCAATACTATGTTGAATAAAAGTGACAAGAGTGTGTACTCTTGTCTTGTTCCTGACCTTAGAGAAAAAAATTTTAGCTTTCCGCCATTGAGTTTGATCTTAGCTGTGGACTTGTCATATATAGTCTTTATTACGTTTAGGTATGTCCACTCTGTTGAGAGTTTTTATTGTAAATGGATGTTGGATTTTGTCAAATGTTTTCTATTCAGAATTAAGTTTCAACAGAAATTTCAATTTAGTTTTTAGTTTAATTCAGAGACTAAAATATTCACTTACTTAAGCCAAAGGAAAAAAAGGGTTGATTTACCAAAAAATTTTATCTAATTAAATTTGGGGGCAAGTATTCTAGAGCTTTGCTTGTATTTCTAGATTCATAACTTACTGCCAGATGTGTATTAATTTAACCTATAGATTTTTTTAAAAAAATTAATCCATTAGTTTATAAAGTTGATTATCAATAATTTACCTTTCACATATTTAATCACAAACTGATGAGTCAGAAAAAAGGGAAGCATTACAGGAAAAATGGATGCTAAAACCTAAGTGTAACTTTTATAAATCTTCCTGTCTACTGATACGGACAAAAGACCTGTGCAAGAATCATGTTGCCTTATTAGCAACAATGTACAAGTATACAGAGAAGGATACATTTTTCCCCCCAAAGCAGCCTCTTCTTCTTCGCCAGCCACCATCTGCACTGGTGAATGTATTTGCACATCCACACATGACATGGTGATGCATTCAACACTTAAAGCAAGAGTCTCCTTAGCCTTACTCTTACACCATCTGAGATACCACAGTAGAAAGGGCAGGAAACATTTCAACTCCTAAAACTGAACATTCCCCTCATTTCCTTTATGTTTTCTCAATATTAGAATGTCGTGTGTTTTAATGCTATAACTTTTAGAAGATAACTTCAAAAGAATATATATTTAAAACTTACCATAATTGTGGCACACTAAATATAGTTATGCATTTAGTCAATTTACATATTTTATGACCACCAACCAAAGTTTAAAACGGAGAAACACAGGAAAGGGACAGCAAATAATATGAGAAATGAGCAATAGTATACATAGAGACCTCTGGGTAGCTGAAAGGAGCCTACCTCATCTGTCAGCCGGCAGTAAACAAAGAGGAGGACTAATGGACTTGCTAGAGAAGAGCCTCATTGGCACTGGGTAGCTGCCAACGACTCTGGAGAACTGTGTAACAGCTCAGAATTTTCCACTATCAATGTTCCACTGTCTGAAAGGTCCAGTTAATGCTCTGAACCACTGTACCTCCCAGGCTCAATATGACAAATGTTACTGCCATCCCCCTGTGTGCTTGCATTGTGCTGTACCCTCTCACAGGCACAGTCAAATGAGATGGCAAATGTAGGCACTGTAAAGAATGAAATACGGCCTGGTCATCACTTTCAGGGAGAGACGGTTCGTGTGGTCAGTGCTGGGCATGCTATAACTCCCATGAGTTAAAATTAATCCCTAATATAAATACTCTCTACAAATCTCACAAGGGTTGATATGGTGTAGAAAATGAGTTCTAGGGCTAGACAAACCTGGATCAACTCCTTTAAGTTTGCTCAGATGTGAAATAGGAATTCTCCTTCCTACTTTGGAGAGGGCTGTTACAGGGATTACACAAGATTATGTTTGTAAAACACCTAGAACAGATCGCATCAGATGACAGATGCTCAATATGTTGTGGTTACTATTATTCCTGCCAGATACCTAACATTTCTTCTATTTTAAGCATTTTCTCTGAGAACACACATATTAGCACTAAGATGGTCTACTGAACGGTAAATCTATCTGCCCACAGAAATGGGCAAGGAACACAGTCATATCTTGAGGAGCCTGCTTGATTTAAGGGAGTAGTTTTCTTAATTATTTGTCCTTTTTAAGTCACACTCTACCCCACCATTTGTTTTCAAAATAAATCTCATAAGGAAACGGTCTAACAGAGTGCCCAAAGTGGAGGCTTCTCTGGTTCTTGGAGGTAGAAGAACTAGAGATTTGCATCCGTGGAACAGCAAGGATCCTTGTAACATAATTTGAAAATCACAGTGACAAAAACAGGTTTTGTAGTCAGTTGAAATTTGAAATTCTTGACTTTCACATTTATGAATTTGTGAGCTTGGTTCCCTCATTTGTAAAGCAGGATAAACAATACCTACCTACCAGAATTTCTATTAACATTAAATGAGTGATGTCATACCTCCAGGAGTAATGTCATTACATTATAGGCACACAGATCTTAGTTTCCATTCTTTTACTTTTTTTTGTAGGAAAATTAAAACAAAGTAGTCAGAGCTAAGGAATGAGGCACCCGAGTGCCCATTTAAAGCTGATGATCCATACCAAGGAAAGCAGGGAACAAGGTCAAGATCTGAAAACCAGCTCTGGAAAAGACTGTCACTCATTACCTACTTATTACTGCACTTAGTTCACTTAATTCCTCTGCTGAGAATGATCCTTTAGTTAATACTTATTGATATCACCATTGCCGGGCTGAACAGCAGTAAGGAAGCTTAAAGTTTTTTCTTCATGAAAGATCAAGAGAGAACTCTGAAGGCAAAAATCTATTTAGCTATGTTATCATTCACCAGGAAATGGCTTTAAAAGGTCATTTAACTATTATTGGTTATTTATTCACTATTATTGATTATTTATTTACCTTCAAAGAGAAGGAATGTTTATTTACAATATTTCTTATTAGCCCATTTCAGCTAGCTCTCTGTGGGATGAAGTGAAAGGATCATTGAAGAGTCAATATAAAGTTTTATTATTTTAGAAAACCATACATATTTCATATCTTGATGACAAGGAAAAGAAAACTGGTTTACAACACAGCCTAACAACACACTCTTAAACAACCAATGGATCAAAGAGGGAATCACAAAAGAAATTACGAAATCCTTGGAGATAAATGAATGAAAGTGCAACAACTAAAACTTATAAGATGCAATGAAAGCAGTGTTAAGGGGAAATTTATAGCTATAAATGCTTAAAGAATTTATCCCATATACTGGGATTTATCCCATATACTGGGATAATTGGACATCCACATGGAAAAAGTGAAGATGGACCCTTATCTAACAGC
Source organism: Pteropus alecto (assembly GCF_000325575.1). Classification (NCBI taxonomy): domain Eukaryota; kingdom Metazoa; phylum Chordata; class Mammalia; order Chiroptera; family Pteropodidae; genus Pteropus; species Pteropus alecto. The sequence continues at coordinate 2,230,095 of NW_006429634.1, read as the reverse complement.
ATATGTAAACATTAACTCAAAACGGATCAAAGACTTAAATGTAAGAACTAATACTATAATATTCATAGAAGAAAACATAGGAGAAAAGCTTCATGACATTTTAATTTGGCAATAATTTCTTAGATATAACATCAAAGGCACACACAGACAAAAAAAGAAAAAATAGACAGACTAGATTTCATGAAAATTAAAACTCCTATATATTGAAGAATACTATCAACAAAGTGAAAGGCAACCCATGGAATGAGAAAAATGTCTACAAATTATATATATATATGATAAGGAATTAATATAAGCAGAACACACAATTAAAACTCAACAACATAAAAACAAATAACCTGGTTTAAAAAATGGGCAAAGGACTTGAATAGATATTTCTCCAATTAAGAATTAATTTCTCCAGTAAGCACATGTAAAGATTCTCAACATCATTACTTATTAGGCAAATATAAATCAAGACTACAGTGAGATATCACCTTATACCCATTAGGATGGCTACCATCAAAAAACCAGAAAGTAACAAGTGTTTATAAGGATGTGGAGAATCTGGAATCTTTGTACATTGTTGGTGGGAATGTAAAATGGTGCAGTCATTTTCACAGTGGAAAATAGTATGGTGGTTCCTCAGCAAAATTAAACAGAGAATTGCTGTGTAATCTAGCAATTCTGCTTCTGGGTATATACCCCCAAAAGAATTGAAAGCAGGGACATTAATAGGTATTTGTACACTTATGTTCATATCAGTGTTATTCACAACAGCTAAAAGGTTGAAGCAACCCAAGTATCTATTGGCAGATGAATGGATAAACAAAATGTGGTACAGACTTACAATGGAATAATATTCATCCTTAAAAAGAAAGGAAATTCTGACATGCTACAACATGGATGAATTGAAGCCATTGCACTAATTAAAATAAGCAAGTCACAAAAGGACAAGTAGTGTATTATTCCACTTATATGAGGTATCTAGAGGAGTCAAAATTATAGAGATAGAAAATAGAGTGGTGGTCACCTGGGGCTGTTGGCGGGGGAGGAGGGCTGAGTGAGGAGTTATTGTTTAATGGGTGAGAGTTTCGGTTTTGCAAAATAAAGAGCGTTTTGGAGTTGCATGGTGGTAATGGTTGCGCAATATGCATGTGCTTAATATCATTGAACTGTACACTTAAAAATAGTTAACAAGGTAAATTTTCTGTTACGTGTATTTTACAACAGTAAAAATAAAAAAAACTGAAAAAAAAGAAAGTAAAACAAAGACTTTTGCAGACAGACAAAACCAGAGAGTTTATCACTAGAAGTGTTAAATCACATTCTTCAGGCTAAAGAAGTATGGTACCAGATGGAAACATAGATCTAAAACAAGTAATGATAAACTCTAGATATGGTTAATATGTGGTCAAATATAAAATACTTTTTTTTTAATCAAAAAATCACTTTAAAATATAATAGACTAAAACAAAATTAAAACAACTACATACTATGGGGCTTATAATAGCAGATGTTGGTTTCTTTTTTTCTTAACAGTTCATTCCTCAATTTCTCTCTTTCTGTTCTCATTTTACCACAAGCATCAAAGATAAAACAGACTGCACCTTCCACATTTTGTCTGGCAATCACCTCAGCTAAATATCCGAGTTTATCACTTATAGGTTTTACTTTCTACCCAACGGTAGAGTATAATTCAGCCAAATGCTCTGCTGCTTTATAACAAGGATAATATTTTCCCCAGAGTCCAATAATGTGTTCCTCATTGCTGTCTGAGGACTCACCAGAAGCACCTTTGATGTTGATATTTCTAGCAACATTCTGTTCATGGCAATCCATGTATATTCTCTATGGTGATAACACTTTCCCAATAGTTTTCACTTCTTTCTGAGCTCTCACCAGATTCACCTTTAAGGTCCCTATTTATACCAATAGTCTCTTCAAGGCAATTTAGGCTGTTTCTATCTAGCACCTCAAAATTATTCCAGCCTTATACATAACACAATTCCAAAGCCATTTCTACAGTTTTAGGTATTTGTTATAGAAGCACCTTACTTTTTGGTACCAAAATCTGTATGAGTTTCCTAGGGCTGCCACAAACTAGGTGGCTTAAAATAAGAGAAATTTATTCTCTCACAGTCCTGAGGCCAGAACTCTAAAATCAAGGTGTCAGCAAGACCATGTTCCTTTTGAGACTGTGGGTAGAATCTTTCATTGCCCCTTCCTAGCTTCTAGTCATGGCCATCCATTCTTGACGTTTCTTGGTTTGCAGATGCATCACTCCAATCTCTGCCTGTGTCATCACATGGCACTCCCTGTGTGTTTCTGTCTTCACATGACATTTTACCTTCTTAAAAGCACACCAGTTATATTGGGTTAGAGTGCATCCTAATGACCTCATCTTAACTTGATTACATTTGCAAAGACCTATTTCCGAATAAGATCACATTCACAGGTATAGGGGGTTAGGACTTAAACATATTTGGGTGGGGGAGAGCACAGTTCAGCTTATAACTGAGACCAATAAACAGAATATATAAAGAGCTCTTGCAACTCAACAATAAAAAGATAAAACTCCATTAAAAATTGGTAAAGTGTTTGAATAGTCATTTTCCCAAAAAGATATATAAATGGTTAATAAACACATGAAAAGATGCTTAATATCATTAGTCATTCAGGCAGTGCAAATCAAAATCCCCCCACAACTACATTGAGATAGTACTTTACACCAACTAGAATGGCTATAATAAAAAAGATAGACTATATCAAATGCTGATGAAGGTGTGGAGAAACTAGAACTCTCATACACTGCTGATGAGAATGTTAAATGGTGTAGCTCCTATGAAAAATAATTTAGCAATTCTCTCAAAAGGTTAAACATAGAGTTAACATATGGCCCAGAAATTCTACTCCTAGGTACACACTCAAGAGAAATGAAAACATGGCCATACAAAATTTGTACATGAATGTTCATAGCAGCATTATTCATAATAGCCACAAAGTGGAAACTACCAAATGTCTATCAATTGATAAATAAAAAACGAATATATACCATTATGTGGTATATATTCACATAATGGAAGATTATTCTCCTACAGAAAGAGGTAAAGAACTGATTCATGCTACAATATGGTTGAATTTTGAAAACACTCTGCTAACTGAAAGAAGACCAATGCAAAAGGCCATATAGTATATGATTCCATTCCTATGAAATGAACAGGATAGGTAAATTCAGAGAGACAAAAAGTAAATTAGCTGTTGCCAAAGAGCTGGGGGGCTGGGGAATGAGAAATGATTACTAATGGGTATGAGGTTTCTTTCTGGGGTAATGAAAATATTCTAGAACTAGATAGTGGTGATAATTGCACAATACTAAAAACTACTGAATTGATACTTTAAAAAGGTGAGTTTTATAGTGTGTAAATTATATTTCAATTTTTAAAAAGAATAACTTTAAATATGTGCAAGATCTGCGTGCTGAAAACTATGAAACATTGCTGTGATAAATTACAGAAGACTCAAATGAATGGAAAGACAGGCCATATTTACACATTAGAGGACTCTATATTGTTAAAATATAAATTTTCCCTAAATTGATTTAAAGATTCAATGCAATCCCAATCAAAATCCTAGCAGGCATTTTTGTCAAAGTTGACAGCCTGATTCTAAAATGAATATGCAAATATAAAAGACCTAGAGTAGCCAAAACAACTTTGAAAAAAAAAAAAAAAGTCGGAGATGTTTTCTTTCTGATTTCAAGACTTACAAAAAATGACAGCGTGGTATTATCCTAAGAACAAACATTAGACTAATGGAAGAGAATAAAGTTCAGAAATAGACTTGCATAATTAATTTTTAATAAAGGTGCCAATGTATTAAAAAAGGAAATAACTGTCTTTTCAATAAATGGTTCTGGAATAACCAGACATATATTTGGAAATAAATGAACCTCAACCTTTACTTTGCACCATATACAAAAATAATCTCCAATGGACCATAAACCTAAATGTGGAAGCTAAAACTGTAATACCTTTAGAAGAAAAGAAAGGAAAAATATTTTGTGACCTTGGCAGAGACAGATATTTGTTAGTTAGGCTTTTTGTGCCTATCATAAAACTATAAAAGGAAACATTGATGAATGTGATCTCCATCAAATTTGAAAAACAACTACTCTTAAAAAATAATAAAAAAAATAAAAACAACTACTATTCATAAAACATTGTTAAGAAAATGAAAAGACAAACCATCGACTGAGAGAAAATATCTGAAATACATACACCCAATGAAGGACTGATATCCAAAATATATAAAGAATTTACTATTCAGTATAAAGAATACATATAATTCAATTTAAAATGAGCAAAATATTTGAACAGATGTTTCACAAAAGAACATACACAAATGGCCAATGGGCACATCAAGACATACTCATTGTCATTAGACACTCTAGAAAGTCAAATTAAAACAACGAGATACCACTACATGTCCACCAGAATAACTAGAATTAAAAAGACTGATGACAACATTGGTGAAGATGAGGAGCAATTGAAAGTTCCAAACCATTGTTGGTAGGAATGTAAGACAGTAGAATGAATTTGGAAAACAGTCTAGCAGTTTCTTATAAAATTAAACATATACTTATTCTATGACTTGGTAACTCCATTTGAGGTATTTATCCAAGAAATGAAAAAAAAAAAAAGACAAAAATTGGTATGTGAATACTAGTAGCAGTTTTATTCATAGCAGTCAAAATTTGGAAAGAAACTGATTGTCTATCAACC
>NW_006429634.1:2199193-2225061 GCF_000325575.1 Pteropus alecto | reverse complement strand
ATAAATAATCCATATATAGGAATATTACTCAGCAACATAAAAAATGAACTACTGATAGAGGCAACAACATGGATAAATCTCAAAAGCATTAGTATAAGTGAAAGAAACCAAATACAAAGGAGTATATACAAGATGATTCCATTTATTTGAAGTTCTAGACAACATATGGTAATAGAAAGTGAAGTTGGGGGATTGATAGCAAAGTGTGAGGGAACGTTTTAGGCTAATGGATATGTTTTCTTTCTTGATTGCAGTGCTTTGTGGTTATATATACGTATGCATTTGTCAAAACTTATTGAGCACAACTCTTAAAACACATATGTTTATGTTGTATTAAATATTTCAATAAAATTAATTTTATAAAAGAAATACAAATGACTTTTAAACATGAAAAATGCTCAATCTCACTATAAATAAATAAAAATTAACACTACACTGAAATACGCATTCTCACCTATCATTTAGTAAAAATACAAAAGTTTGACAATGTATTCAGTTGGTGAATTTTTTAGGAAACTGGCATTTCTGTATCCAGAAATGGTACAATATCTACTGAGTAGTATATGGCAATATCTACCAAAATTACCAATGTATCTACCCTCTAACCACAATATCCCATTTCTGTGACTCTATCTTACTGAAACACCTCTCTATATATGCAAAGGACTGGAAACAACCCAAGGGTTCATCAACAGAGGACTGGTTAAATAAATTATAGTACATCCCCACAACAGAATGCTAGACTGCTCTAAAGAATAAGAAAGATACCTTTTTATGATATGGAAGGATTTCCAGGAGCATTTCAGTAAAAAAAAGAGAAACTAAGAAAGGAGGAAATCTGAATAATACTCAAATTGCTTGTATTTGAATAAAGAAATACTGGAAGGATAAATAAGAAACTAATAAAAATGGTCACCAATAAATCAACTTGCTTTAAATTATAGCAACATTGGGTTCTTTGGGAATAATTTTGGTAAAAGTTACTGAAGTCCTACCTGGAAATTCCTTCTCTCCTTCTCTCCCTCCCTCCTTCCTTCCCTTCCTCTCTCTCTCTCTACAAAAATGCACTATTTGCCTGCAAGAAGGTTTTAGAAGACAGAAAGGATACTAGTTCCTTTGCTAGGGAGCCAAGAAATCCTATGGCTTTAATTTTCCTGATACCTAAGAGGTCTGGGATATATGGCCCAGGGAGTTACAATAAAAACATTGACAAATAATGAGGTTCAAAGTATTAAATATGTTTATTGGGCTTTTATATTGTTTTGAGAATTGCTGTGCATACTCTTTCCTCATTTGCTACTTGGGTTGTTTACCTTATCCTTGCTAATTGGTGTTAGCTCTTCATATAATAAAAATGCCTGTTGCTTATATGTAATAAATGCTATTGTCCTTGGTCGGGGTAGTGGGAGAGCTCTGGTGAATAATATCCCTCAGAAACAAGGGATATCACTCATTTTAGTTTTGTCAGAAGAAAGGATGCCCCAAAGCAGTCTAGCTCCTTGGCCTGAATGTCTGAAACAGCCTTATCTAAAACACATTGGTTCTTGTTTCAATTTGTCTTTAGTTAGATCACTTTGCCTACCACTTCAGAGGCCGATCATGCTGAAAAGACTAGACACTGTACGCACTGGATCCTAATGTATTCTCTACGATATTTTACTAAGTTCAGTGTGGTTCCAACTCCCCATTCCCTCACCATTGGTCGTTTCTACAAATCAATTCTATTTTGATGATTAAAAATACCCAAATTGGTTGCATCGTTGTAAGAGTCTCTTTGTCTTTAAAGAAACAATCCTTTATATTCTTCATATTCATTGTTCCCTAAGTGGCAGAAGTGAATAGATACACATCCTCTTTGCCCCAATTTCTTCCTCCATTCTAACTGGCTGAGCAATAGAAAAAGACAGGCAATAAGAAGAGAGCCAATGATCAGCATCAATTGCTCTGGTGCACTGTAAAAATGTGACTCCCTTAAAAATTAGAAATCAGAAAACAAAAGAACATAAAAATACCTGTGCTTTCTGTTCATCATCCACAGTTTTCCCAGGGGAGTGGTTTCCAAGTTGCTTATTCTCTTGAGATTCACAAATGTCTCCTTTAAGTCTTTCAACCTAAAATACAAAAGTTGGAAGTGGGGAGCTTCTTTGTTTTTAAAATATACAACTAATGCATGAACATATTCTTCATGTAGAAAATTCAGACAACACAGAATTAATATTTTCTTTCACATAACCTTATCCCACAATCTCTTTCCTCTTTTCAGAAGTAATACTTTTTGCGATATACCTTTCCTGAAGTTTATCTCACATACACATATAAATATATATCAGTATTAGATATGTAAATTTATAAAGACAACTTGATTGCAGTTTTAAATTATGATAAAATATATGGAGCATAAAATTTACCATGTTAACCATTTTTAAGTATACAGCTTAGTAGCATTAAACATATTCAATTATGAAACCATCATCATCATCCATCTCCAGAATTCTTTTCATCTTGCAAAACTGAAACTCTAAACTCATTAGACAATAGCTTTTCATCCTGCCCTTCCCCCTAGCCCTTAGAAACCACCATTCTATTTTGACTACCCTAAGTACCTCAAATAACTGAAATCATACACTATTTGTCTTTTTTGTGACTTGCTTATTTCATTTAGCATATTTTCAAGGTTTGTCTATGTTGTAACATATGTCAGAACTCCCTTTTTAAAGATAAACAATATTCCATTGTATGTATATACCACATTTTGTTTATCCATTCATCTGTCAATAGAAACTTGGGTTGCTTCAACCTTTTAGCTATTGTGAATAACAATGTTATGAACATAAGTGTACAAATATTTGATAAAGTCCCTGCTTTCAATTCTTTTGGCTATATACCCAGAAGCAGAATTGCTGGATTGTATGGCAATTCTATGTTTAGAAAGTACCACATTGTTTTCCACTGTGGCTTCCCCCTTGTACATTCTCATCAATAATGTACAAAGGTTCTAATTTCTCCATATCCTCATTAACATTTGTTATTTTTTGTTGTTTTGATCACAGCCATCCTAATGGGTATTTATTTATTCTTGCAACAAAATTTCTTGAGCACTTGGTATATGCCAGGCCTTGTGTTACAGACACTAGAGATATTACTGTGAAATGAATGTAAACTAAAATTGAAGAGATATATATCCAGAACTTGAAAGTATATATTAAAAACCAATAAATTGCTAAGGAGAAATAGTTTAAAAATGTAATGCAACTAAGGGTGTAGTATTAATAATCTCAAACTTATCCAATATAATAGAGTAATAATTTCTATTTGGTAAATGTGTTAAGTATAAACTATTATCTAAATCATTATTAAAAAGAAAAATCCTAAATTGCCACAATAGCAACAAGATTACTGTTCAGCATAGATAATTAGGATGTATAATATATAAATACTGATAGAATGCATTCAGGTTAAAGTATGCATCTTCCTGGGATGCTAGATCCACCAGTCTCCGTCCTCACTAATGACCAATAGGTGACATATATCTATGTTGCTCCACTGTTGATTGTTATTCTGTACACATTTAAATAAATTCAATGAACAAACTAAATTAAATACTTACCACTTCTCCAAACACTTTTTTTTCTGAGTTAAGTGATCGAACCCGATTTCTTAAAGCCAGGATTTCCTCATCTAGTCTTTGATTGTGTTCCTTTGCTTTCTTTAGGTCAACTGAATCTAAAACAGAGAGAAGAACTCAGTCTACTCAATGGGATCAAAGTTTTAATTTGGGAGTACTAACTCTAAAACTGAAGAAAGTGCTATTTCCTGCCCTTCTTGTCATGTCTCTGCATATGTGATTCTCTGCACAAGAGTGCCACTAGACTGTCAAGTCCAGCCCTGGAATATTCTACCAACCTAATGAAACAACAGAATGTTTTTTATTTCTCACATCAAGACTAATAAATTGGAATTTTTGAGTGTGGGGTTTCCAGCAATAGAGGTTCTTCCAGGACCTGGAATTTTAAAATGATTGAGCCTACCTTCTAAAAGTTAAATGACAGACAACGATCTTCCTGGCTTCCTTGTCGTCTTGTCTCTTAAACAGCTCATATACTCATAGATACTTCTTTTCAACTCATAACAGCAAGGCCCCCATAGATGACTGAAGTAGTGAGCTAGGAGCAGTGAATGGACAGATTTTCCAAGTTAAATCAAGTTAATTCATCAAAGCCATCTTTCTGCGTGTAGCGCCACTGCCATGAAAATGGTAGCCCACTCTCAGCTTAGCACTTCATGTTAAGACTTGCTCCTTCTTGCACTCATCAAAGTTTCAATAACACACACTTGCTGCCTGTAACTTTCCTGAATTTGTAGTGGTTTCCTGTTAGCCATTTTTCAGGTATGTTTCCCTTATTTTTCTTTTGCTGCTTTAAAGTCTTTTTGTTTTCCTTCTTCATTGCCTGTTTTGTATTTAACTTGTATTAATTTTTTCTTTCTTCATTTTTTTCTCCCTTGCTACACTCTTTTTCCTTCTTAGTATGTAATTTTTTTAAAATTTACATACATACTAAATGCTGAAAACATCAAAAAGAAATTAAATTATTTATAATCAATATATATAAAACATATATAATATATGTATAACATAAATAAGATATATTCACAATCCATTTATATATGATTTGTTCTATTTTGGCCTATGCAATTAAAAAAATTTAAATGTTATACTGTCTGCAATGTTATTGTCTGCAACTTTACGAGTTGCAAATATATCATGAATATCGTGACCGGATAATCTTTATAAAGTCATTTTCCATTTTGTATTTGGAACTATTTTATAATGGAGGTTTAATTTATATATAACATAATGTACATATCTTAAGTATTCATTCAAATCAATGAACTTTGACAATTTTATATATCTGCGAACTTCCCTCCAAAAAAGATATAGAACATTTCCATCACCCCATAAAGCTCCCTCACATCTTTTTCAGTCAGTTCTCCACTCCCACTTTCTCTCACAACCATTTCTTTATCACTTCTATCACCATAGGTTGGTTTTGCTTGTTCTTGGTTTTCATATAAATGAACTCTTACAATATACATGTTTTTTTGTGTCTGGTTTATTTCTCTCAATATATATAGTTTTTGGATTCATCTGTGTTGTATCAATACTTTGATCCTCTCTATCCTTTAGTCCATCTTATTAACGTATCACAATTTGTTTATCTATTCTCTCATTTTGTTCTGCATAGTATGTCCAAATGTGCCATTATTTGTGTTGTTTTTCCCCTACTAATGAAGAATTAGGTTTGTTGACAATGTTTACTCTTATAAACAATTCCAAAATCATTATATTTGTTCATTAATCTTTAGGTGCTTATGGCATTATTTCCAAAGTAAATAAATAAATAAGGCCCAGAAATGGGACAGCTGGATCAGAGCACCTGTGCATTTAAAAAATTTAATAGACACTGCCAAATTATTCTTCAAAAAGGTTGTACGGAAAGTCCTAACTTGACATCATTGATAGGTTCTTGGAAAATGTGACTTTAAGTGAAACAATATATCATGAAGCCAATTTTACCATAGGATAATTGACATAAACAAGAGTGAAGTTCCTATGGCATATTTCCGGTCACAAAAACATCACCAAACTTCTAAATAAAGACCCAAAATGTTTTTAACATTAAACGCTGAAATAAATGTGAATTGTATATACATTTAAGAAAGATTAATAAAAACAATATGATTCTTTTCCAACCTGCTTATTCAAGTTTAGGGTTGAGGGTGGCCTGTGCCAGTCACCGCTACTCAGGGCGCAAAGCAGGAACCCACCCTGGACAGGATGCCCTTCAGTTGCAGCGCCACTCACACACACACCCACACTCGCTCAGACTGGGGCAGTTTAGACATGCTAATTCATCTCACTGTACATCTTTGTGGTGTGGGAGGAAACTGGAGTACCCAGGAAAAACTCATGCAGATATGGGAGAACGTGCAAACTCCACACAGATGGTGTCTCTGGCTGGAGTCATTATTTTTTTCCTCATCAATATTAAAACAAAATGACATTGAATAAAACAATGACACTGACCCTTTCTCCATACTGGATGTTATTGGTATATTTAATTTTCACAAATCTTAAAAATACAGTTGAATATGGACTATTTTAAATAGGTCACTAAAATCAGTTGGGAAGTATTCTCTCTTCTTCAATTTTCTGGAAGAGTTTATGTAAAATCAGTATTATTTATTTCTTAAAAGTGTTTTAGAATTCACCAGTGAAGCCATCTGAGCCTAGAGTTTTCTTTATGAAAAGATTTTTAACTAAAAATTCAATCCCTTGGTAGACTTAGGGTTATCTATTTCTCCTTGAGTGAGATTTGGTAGTTTGTGCCTTTCAAGGTATGAATCCATCTCATCCATGTCATCAAATTTATTGTGATAAAGTTGTTCAAAATATTCCCTTATTATCCTTTTGATCTGTAGAAATGTTCTCTATCATTTCTTATATTGGTAATTTGTGTCTTCTCTTATTTTTTCGTGAACAATCTAGTTGGAAGTTTACCAACGTTATTGACCCTTGCAAAGAACCAGCTTTTGCTTCCACTAATTTACTCTTAATGTTCTGTTTTTAATTTTTTTGACTTCTATATATTTTTTTATTATCTCCTTTTTGCTTGCTTTGGATTTAATTTGCTTTCATTCTCGGTGTTTAAGGTAGAAGCTTAGATTCTTGAGTCCTTTTTCTTGATTTCTGGTATAAGCACAGAATGGCATAAAATTCTCTCTAAGCACTAACTTAGTTGCATCCCACAAATATCAATATTGTGTTTTCATTTTTATTCAAATTAATTCATAAAATATTTTCTATAATCCCTATTAATTTTTTCTCCAAAGGCTTTGCAATTTAGAAATATCTTGTTTAATTTCCAAATATTTTGAGACATTCTAAACATACTTTTGTTATTCCTTTTTAGTTTAATTCTATTATGGTCAGAGAACATAATCTGTATTTCGGTTCTTCTGCATAAATTTGCTTTATGACCCAGGATGGTCCTTCTTTCTGAAAGTTCCATCTGTAGTTGAAAAGAATATAATATTCTGGTGGTTTTCTGTAATTATCAATTAGATTATGTTGGTTGGCAGTGTTATTCGGTTTTTTATATCCTTACTGATTTCGTTTACTTGCTCTATCAATTACAAAGAAAGCAGTGTTTATTTTAGAATTGCATTCATATATTTTTTAAAAGGAGGATTAACAATTACAATGTGTGTGGGTTTACCCCCACATATCTAATCAATTCTCAGATACCAGCTGGGTGCTCTATAATTCAACTCAATTCTGATACTATCTACCCAGAAATAGTATCAGATTCCACAGGTTAAGGACTCAGAACCACAAGTCCCAGTTACTAGATAATTGGTTTATTATAAAAGGATATAATTCAGGAATAGCCGAAAGGAAGAGATGCATAGGGGCAAGATATGGGGAAAGGGGTGCAGAACTTCCATGCTCTCCCTGAGAGCACCACTCTCCCCAAATCTCTACATGTTCACCAACCTAGAAGCTCTCCGAACCCTTCTCTTTTGGGTTTTTGTGGAGGCTTCATAACATAGGTACAACTGACTAAATCATTGGCCATTGGTGATTGAACTCAATTTCCAACCCCTCTGCTTTTTCAGTAGATGAGGGGAAAGTTTGGGGGTGAAAAGAGGAGTGGATGAGGGCAGGGGGCGTGGACCTAAAGTTCCAACTTTCTAATCACACATTTGGTTGACTCCCCTAGTAACCACTTTCCAACCTTTGACTACCTAGGATCTCTCCAAAAGTCCTCGTTAACATAACAAAAGATGCCTTTATCCTTCTCATTGCTTAGAAAATGGCAAAGGTTTAGCAGCTCCTGTGCTGGAAATGTGGACATTGATGAAATATACATTTCCTATTTTAAATCATAATATCATAGGGGAAGACTAGTTTTAGAATTATTTAAAACTAGTAAGCATATTTAAAATTTTTGTAGTTGTTACATTACAACACTCAAATTTCATTATATTAATTATAGCTGGTAGCATTTTTACATAGTCAAATTAGGGTCAGATTAACTAAATCATCACTAATTCTAAATCTATTGGCTTCTCCGAGAAACAAATAGATGTGAGGTGTGGTCAAATGCATTATAAAGTGTGTTGACTTCAGCTGTTCCAGTAAAACATGTATTATTTGTGTTGGCCACAGGTTTTAGATTAGACATATATGAGTTCACATACAAGCTCTAGTACTTAGTGTAGCTAGTGGCTAATTCACTTAACCTTGCCATGACTGTTTCTTTATCTATGTAATTGTAATAATAATACTCATTATTTGAAATTATTGTGATTAGAGCTAATGTATGTAAAATGCCTGGCAGAGTACCTGTTACTTAGTGAGCAACAAGTGGTAGTAATAGTAATAGTAATAGAAATCATAATAGCTCTAAAAGTACTATTATTATAATTGTTAAATAATATTATTTTAAAACATCATTTAATGTTATATGATTGTTTAATGTATTATTAAATATTATATCTGCTAAAATGACTCACCATTTTCTCTCAGCTTTGTCAAATTTTCTTTCAATTCTTCAATTTCTAGTTGAGCCTTCTTAAGTGCAGAATCTAAAAGAAAAAAGATTTGAATAAGGAGTAAATGACTACTGTAATAATCAAATTTAAAATGACTCTATTTTTAGAAAATTTTCTTTCTGATGCCTATCTTTTGAATTTCTATATAAATGTCACCTTCTCCAGAAAGCTCTTCCAGACTTCCCTCTTAGTGTTCCTACTGTACCCTACATTTATCCCTATCTCTGATCATCTAACCTCGTAATCTTTCTTGTAATCTTTCTGTTTCCCTAACCAGATTCTATGCTGAATAGTTCGGACCACTACAAAAAACAGAAGTTTTTAAGCACAGTACTACCAGTTTAGTAAAAAGAAATTACACCCAGAAATACTTAAAATTAATTCCTGCAATTAAGAATATTTAAAATTTTATCAGTAGCTGCTAGAAATATCTAAATAGCAAAATTTCAGGAAATAGGTTTTGGTATACTAGTCAATAATTGTATGAGGATGTCATGGCTCAAAATGGACGTCACCAGAGAGCTTTTTGCCAACGCTACCCTATACATATAGATGCATATATATATGCATCTGAGTCAATTGGATTTGAGTTCTTTAATCGAATTTTTATTATTTTGCCTCTTGTGGTCTACTCATTACCAGTGATATGGCTGGTGGTCTTCCTATACTGTCAAGATGAGGAAACTCCCAGACGTAAGAGACTACCATGAATCTTATAAGCGGTCATTCCTAACATGGGGCAATATCCAGAAGAAATCAGGCACAAACTTCCAAGAGACTTCTCCCAGTGGATCACACAGGATGTGCTTAATTTCTCTAGCAACAAATTGACAATACATGTGAAATGTTGTCTGCAAGAGAAGTTCATTATAGACTCAGTGCCCAAAGTTTTTAATGGGGGCTGGTCACATGTACACCATCTTCTGCCTAGGACATACCAAAATTCCAGGCTCTCAGAAGGAAACCAGGTTTTCAGCAAAAACCACATTGTTTGTATAAACAGCTTAGGCACGGTGAACCACTATTATAAGTTAGGGTATGGTGGGAATGTTTCTGTAATCCAAGTTCCCAGATGCTAGCCAAAGGCTAACCTTATAAGCAGGACTTTCTAAAGATAGCAGTGTCAGGTCTTCTATGTTAACTATTTCCTCCACAGAATGGATATACCAGATTTTGTTTAACCACTCACCAACTGAGACTTTAGGGTTGTTCCTACCTTTTGGCTATTATAAATGATAGTGCTCTGAATATACACACACTAGTCTTTTTGTGGACATATGTTTTTACTTCTCACGGGTAGATACTTAGGAGTGGAACTGTTGGGTCATACATTAAATATCTTTGAGATATCTTCACCATTTTACATTCCCATCAGCTAGTTATAAGGGTTCCAATTTCTCCACATCCTTGCCAACCTTGTTATTATCTTTTTTATTATAGCCATGAATGTCAAGTGGTAATAGTAGTGGTTGTAAAGTAGAATCTCATTGTAGTTTTAACTTTCACTCCCCTAATGACTAATGATATTGAGCATCTTTTCTTGTGCCTACTGGCCATTCATATATCTTCTCCAAAGAAATGTCTACTCAAATATTTCATTCATTTTTAAATTGGGCAGTCTTTTTATAATAATATAAAATAATTCTTATAATAACACAAAATACATAAGAATTCTTTACGTATTCTGGATATAAGTCCTATATCAAATATATGATTTATAAATATTTTCTCCCAGTTCATGGACTGTCTTCACTTTCTTAAAAATACAGAAGTTTTTGATTTTAAGTCCAATTTATTAGTTTTTCTCTCATCACTTTTGCTTTTGGTGTTGTAGCTAACATATATCATTGCCTAACCCAAAGGCATGAAGATTTACTCCTAAGTTATCTTCTAACAGTTTTATAGGTGTAAGTCTTGCATTTAGCTCCATGGTCCATTTTGAGTTAATTTTTATTTAAGTGTGAGGTAGGGGGCTGTATTATTTTGAAGTAAATCCCAGACATCATATCACTCATCTTTAAATATTTAACTATCTATCTTTAAAAGACAAAGACTCATTTTAAATATAAGCTCAGTGTCATTATGTATGGTTAAGGAAATTTAACAATAAATATCCAATAAGTATTCAAACTTCCAATGATTCATAAATTTGTTTAAAACAAAATCCAGTAAAGGCCACACATTATATTTGGTTAATAAATCCTTTAAAACTTTTAAAATTCCTCTTTTTCTTACAATTTATTTATTGAATAATAAATATTTAACATAAATTATTTTTATTCTTGAAAAAGTTTTATTGTTTCCAAAACTTTTCATTCCATCCAGATTTTTGGATGTGATATAGATAGAACTAGTGAATTAACTAAAATAAAGCCCCCTTCATTTAAAAGAGTCAGTTGGTTGAAAGAAGTAGGCTAATACTTGGGAAACACTGTCATGAAAAACATATACCTAGAAATTAATTCTGGCTATAAATTGATGACTCAAGAAGTTACACATAGAGTACACATTGATATTGCATATGATAGTTTAAAAGGACTTGCAAATTCAGCTTCCCAAAAGTCCCCAGTTTACTCACTGTGGAGACAGCTTTCAGTGAATAACTTAGGATCTACTAGACCAACCAACTGCTGATGGAACAGAGTGCCATGTGATTGTGTTCTGTTATGTCCAAATGTAACTATGTAATAGGTGTCCTGCTTTTCCTTTTTCCTTCTTTATTGAAAGCAGCAAAGACTGCTTCTCATCATACTCATATAGCCAAATTTCTTTTTTAAAAATCTGGGTTTACTGAGGTATAATTTGCATATAGTAAAATTCACCCTTTTAAATGTACGGTTTGATGAATTTTGACAAATATATACAATTGTGTACCCACCAACGCAATTAGGATATAGAATAATTCTACTTTCTAAAAATTTTATTTGTATTCACTGTTTAAAATGCATTCTTAACAAACTCTCAAGGCTCCTGATATTTTTTGTTTTTAATGATTGGCAGAATCATTATTATTTTATACATATAAACATAAAGTGTATAAAATAATACTTATTTAAACATTTTTAAACTTTATACTAAAATAAATTATAGATAAAGCAAAGATTGAAATATAAACAATAAATCATAAAAGCACTGAAATAAACCAGCAGTGAATATTTTCAATAATGTTGTAGTGATGTAGAAAAGGCTTTACACATGAAAACCTAGAAGCTATAAAGAATAACTCTGTTAAACCTGACTTGATATATATTAGTGTTTATGTCAAAAAAAACCAACATCGCATTATAACCAATGCAATGGTCACATCCAAAATATAGAAACGGCCCCTATAAATTAATAAAACATAAACATGCAAACCAATAGAAAACAAAAATGAGATTGAGCAGGAACTTCACAGAATAGTATCTCCAAATGAGCAACAACAGCCAACATATGGAAGGGTTTTCAACTTCTTTAGCCATCAGGGAAATACAAATAAAAACCACAATTAAATACCACTACACACTCACCCAAAAGGGTAAAGTTAATAAGACTGACAATACCAAGTACTGACAAAGAATGTGGAGCAAACAAAATCTCATATACAACTAAGAGCTTAAATTAATACAACTATTTGAAAAACAGTATGGCAGTAACCTACCAAAGTAAAACGTATTCAGAACCCTTTGATCCAATAATTCTACCCTTAGGTATATCACAGTCAGAAATATGTAAATAAGTACAAGAATATCCACAGCAGCACAATTCATAATAGACCACACCTGGAAACAATATAAATGTCTGTCAACAGTATAAAGAATAAAATATAGTATGTTTATTCAATGGAATAATTTACAAACGGCAAAAGTGAACCAACCAACTGTTGTTACAGGCAACAACATGACTGAATCTCACAAACATAAAGTTGAAGAAGAGAAATAAACTAAAGAATGCATACTGCCTGTAGTCAAAACTCAGGAATAATGTTGAAAGTCAGGATAGTGGTTATTTTTGGAGAGGAGAAAGGGTGTAGACATAGGGAGAAGGAATGAAGGGAGCTTCTGGGGTGCTGGGAATTTCTTGCTGGGTAGTGTATATTTAGGAGTTGTGTGGGTATATTTTGCTTATGCTTCAATAAAAATTTCTGGACACTGAAGAAAATAAGGCTATTTGTGAGACTTTTATGTGTTTCTTAAAAGATTATTTTTTTTCAATGTTATACTCTGAGAAAATAGTCAGAACGAATAGTCAGAAACATTTATCTGTAATCAAAGCTTACCTAATTTACTCTGTTCTTTCTCCTTTCTTTGTAATTCATCAGTGAGTCTTTGGATCTCTTCATGGGCCATCCCTAACCTCTTTACTACTTGTTCCACATCTCTCTGAAGGCAGTTTTGTGATGTTTTATCTTTTTCCAGGTCTTCATCGTGAGACTGAAATAAAACATAGTCGTCATAAAATAAAAAGTAAACGTACTCTTATATCATTGCACTATTTCCTGTAAGTGTTTGAAATCCAATAAAGAAAAGTAGCAGAGTATTTCATTTATGTGCATTTATTTTATTAGGTTGAACCATATAAAATTGGTGATATTTGATTATTTCTGACTTACAAATATATAATTTCATATGATTCAATCTATTTAAAAGAATATAGTTATGATTATTTAAAAAATAGAAATTTAACCATCAAAATGAATATCATTTGGCAAAAAAAATTCCTCATTTATATGGAACATTAAATACAGTTTGTAAAATGCTTTCACATAAAGTATTTCATTTAATTTCAAGATGTGAACACATTGAACAGGGATCAAACTATTTTAGAGTTCCTTTTCTGCAATTATTTTAAAAATAATTTAAAAGCTAAGGAAGAAATTCAGTCTCAATTATATTTTGCTTTTGATCCCCAAAATATGTATTAATTTTACAAATTTTTCTAAAAGACAAGAAAATAAGCAAATTACCATCTATATAGCAAAACCACTTTTAGTACACTGGTATATTTCCTTGCAGTATTTTTTATTCATATACATTTTTTACATAGTTATAATCGTAATCTATATATAAGTACCTGTCAGGCTTTTTCACTTAACATTATATGAGAAACACGTTTCCACATTGTTGTACAGATTTTGTAATGATAATTTTTAAAGGCTGTATAATGTTCCAGAGTGGGCATAACATAATTTATATAATCATTTAAACATTTGGTAGTTTCCAATTTTTGCTATTAAAAATAATACTATGATACACAGTTTCACCCATATGTGTATTTTTTTCTCATCTGGGTTACTTCCCATGGTTAAATTCCCAGTATATACTTCATTCACCAGATTTAGCTCTTAATAACATTTTCCCAGATCAAAAAATTAAATTCCATGAAAATTGAGTATATTTAAA
Source organism: Pteropus alecto (assembly GCF_000325575.1). Lineage (NCBI taxonomy): Eukaryota > Metazoa > Chordata > Mammalia > Chiroptera > Pteropodidae > Pteropus > Pteropus alecto. The sequence goes on along the minus strand of NW_006429634.1, from coordinate 2,211,064 downwards.
ATAATATGGTTTACATTTTAAAGGACTCTCCAAAAGAGGAGCTCCAAACATACTTGGAAAGAAGTATATACTACCCCAAGGTAATTTTTCAAAGAATATATAACATATATATAATATAATATATATAATATAAATTTGATATATTCACTAAAAATCAGCCATTGCATTAAATGAGTAATTGATTTTTTTCCTTCCCAAATGTTTGTGATGTGCTTGTACTTTTATGTATAATTTGATAAGTTTTACAGCGTGAATATATACATTTTAATATATTCAAACAAAATACTTTCATATATTATTCAGTCTTCATGAAAAAAATGTCATTTAAATAGAAAAAGCAACCACTTAGAAAAAGAGAGAGTACTGTCCAAACCATTTTTGAGGCTAGACAATGCATTCTCAATGAGACAAAATCACTCCCAAGGTAGCAAAAATTTGTTAGTGGGAGCAGGGGGAAGGAGCAAAAAATCTTACTCTTTTTATGTTTAAAACACAAATTGCCTACAGTACACAGACTGAAATACATCATATCTGTAGTATTGAATTTTCATGAGAGCGTGATTAGGAAAAATTATCTGAAAAGTCTTGTTAGGGGGCAATAATGAAAGGGTTTGGCTAATACTGGTTATATTTCCTTGCAGTATTTTTTATTCATATACATTTTTTACATAGTTATAATCATAACTATGTAAAAGAATACATAGTATAACACATTGATATTATACTCTGTTTTACATAGTATAACACATTGATATTATACTCTGATAAAGATAATACAAACAAGAAAAATCACAATTAATCTTACTCATAAACACAGCTGTAAAAACCTTAAAGAAAATTTTGTCAAATGTAATCTAGTAATATTTAGAAAGAATAACCATAAACGAGTTAGATTCATCTCAGGAATGCAAGATTGGTTTAACAGAAAAATTAATCAATGAAATTCTCACATTAACAGATTAAAGTTCTAAATTATTTCATAATCTCAATGGCTATAGAAAAAACATTTTGTAAAACTTAACATTAGTTCCTAATAAAAACTCTTCCCAAAGGAGGAATAAAAGAAAACTTTATTAATCCGATAAAGGGTGTTGTTAAAAACAAAAACCTCATATATTTAATAGCAAATTGCTGAATACTTTCTCTCCAATATCAATAATAGGACAAGTATGTCTGCTATTTGAGATAACACTAAAGATTCTAGCTAGTACAGTAAGGCAAGAAAAAAGAATGAAAAGGAATAAGGACTGGAAAGAAAGAAACAAAAGTATCATTATTCTCAGATAATATGATTATGCAGGTAGAAGAATTTTATACCTTCAAATAAATTATTAAAATGAATGAAAGATTTTAGCAAGATTGCTAGATATTAGATGTTAGGTCAATACATGAAAATAATGATACTTTTAAGTATCAGCAGCAGATAATTAGAAAATTAAATTCTGCATCCCAAAATATGAAGTACCTAGGAATACATGTAACAAAAAATGTGCAAGATTTTGTGAGAAAATTATAAAACTTTATTTGTATACATTAAAATATAAATAGACAAATACTCCATGATCACGGATCACATCAATATTTTAAGATAGTCGATTCCTCTCAAACTGATTTATAGATTCAGGGCAACCAAAACTCAAATTCCCAGAAGGCAAGGATTTCTTAAACAGGAAAGAAAACACTAACTGTAAAAGAAACTATTGATAAATTGGACTTTATTATATTTAAGAACTTTCATTCATTAAAAGACACTATTAAGGATGTTAAAAACACAAGCCACAGAGTAGGTGGAAAAAAGTATTTGTGATACACATAACTGGCAAAAGACTTGAAACCAAAATATATAGAGAATTCCTAGAAATCAGTAAGAAAAAAACAGACAACTCTATTTAATAATGGACAAAAGACTTAAACTGGTACTAACAAAATAGGAAATCCAACTAACCAAAATCATATTAACTCCATTAGTAATCAGGGAAATGCTAATTAAAACCAAGATGAGAAATCATTATGCACACCAACAGTTTAGCAAAAATTTAAAAGTCTGACAATATCAAGTGCTGATAATGAGCAAAGTTACTCTATTATACACTATTGGTGCCAGTGTAAATTGATACAACTACTTAAGAAGACAGTTTGACATTATCTGGTAAACATGAAGATCTACATACTCTCTAATACCCTAAATCTACTCCACAGTATATACCCTATACAAATGCATGCGCCGTGATACAGATATAAGATTATTCATAGCAGCATAATTGATAGATTATAATATGTTCATAATAGATATAAATTGAAAACAATCCAAATCAACATAGAATGGATAATGTTGTGCCATATATTCACACAATAGAATAATACACAGCAATGACAAGCTATAATAGGAGAAGGAAGGCAAAAGGTATCAACTTCCAGTTATAAAATAAATCATAGGGATGAAATGTACAGTGTGACGGCTAGAGTTGTAACGCTGTATTGCATACTTGAAAGTTGCTAAGACAGTAGATCTTAAAAGTTCTCATCGCAAGAAAAAAATTATGTAACTATGTATGGAGACAGATGTTTAACTAGATTTAATGTGGTGATCATTTTGCAATATATACAAATATTGAATCATTGTTATACACCTGAAATTAATATTATGTACGTCAATTAATACTCAAAAAATAAACAAAATGGAAAGAAACGTGTTTTACAAAAAAAGTAATTCCCAAAGTTGATTCCTTGTATATAATGTTCCAAAACAGGCAAAACTAGCACTGGATATATTATTTAGGGATGCGTCCCTTCATGGGGAAAAGGGGGCTGTGAACAGAAAGGTGTACAAAGGAAGCTTCTACAGGGTGAGCAATATTATATTCTTGACAGGACCATTGGTTACATGGGTATTTGCTCTATAACTATTTGTAAAACTACTTTTTAAGTTTTACCTTGTTTTTGCATACACATTATAGTCCACAATAAAATGTTTTAAAAAAAATCTTTGTTTCTGGCATTAAATGTTATCCTTTTGTTCTCTACCATCCAACAATAAAGTGGTTAAATAAATATTGATAATCCATTCAACAGAATACACAAGTTATCAAATAAGAATATGGCAAATCTATATGCACTACTATAGAAAGTGAAAACAATATGCATAATGGAGTACAATTCATATTTTGAATAGATGGAAATTTTCTAGAAGGATAAAAAAATTGTTGGCAGTGATAGCTTAAGAGTATGAAACTGAAGATTTGGGGTGAGAAGATATCTCATTTTTCATTCAATTTTATACTGCTTGAATTTTTGTTATAATATGCTTGTGCTAAGTTAGAAAAAAACAACAAAATAAGAACAAATGTTAAGTAAAATATAATTAGTATATAGATCAGGTCTTGCAAAATTCCTTGGGCTTCCAAGTCATCATATGTGGCTCCATTTTGGTTAGAATGACTCTCTCATCTACTTTATACACAGGTTGATTCCACATTAGCCTATGCAAAATATAACTAGGAAAGCAATGAAGTTTTTACGTTGTACGTTATAATAACATTTTATAATAACAAAAAACCTTTGGAGTATGTTTTAATTCTTTCTTTTTTAATGGGGAAACTATGACCTAAGAATGATGGGGTAGATAGTCTTAGAGTCATTCAAGACTTTACTCCAACCACATCCAATTTGTTTTATAGATTCCGCCTCTGTAATAACTCCTTAGTTCATCTTTCCTTCTCTACTTACACTCCGAGCCTTGTTTTTGGTTCTCATCCTTTAATTAATTATTATATAACTTCTCCTGAAATCCTTGCTTCCAATCTGGCCCCTATCCAATCTATCCTTCTACTGTGGCCAGAGTGATTTTTCTGTTTTTCTCCCACCCAACATGAAATCCAGAATAACTGAATTATATTTTGCTGGATTGTTTTGAAGCCTATTGGACAACTCCTCAGAATATGAACAAAAGTGAATGGTATAGAAAGAACACAGAACTGCAGTCTAACTTTATAATTTCCTAGTAAGCTTCAGTTTCTTTCTTTTTAAAATGGCAGGAAGAATAATACCTAATAATAATAGCTACAATTCATGGAATACTTTTTAGGTGTAAAGTATGTCTGTGAAATGTTTTATACATATTCTCTTGTGTAAACCTTACAAATCCCTTGGAATAAATTATTATCGTTCTCATCTTACAGATTAGGAATTTCAAGCTCAAAGAAGTTAAGTTACTTGCCCAAGGTAACATAGAGAGACAGTGCTAAAGGCAATTTTTCACCATTTGCCGAATGTTGAAGTTCATAATCTATTATGCTATACTGCTTTTGTTCTGAAGGAGCTACATTCTTCTTTAGGAGTTTGGGAAACAGATTGTCCTCTCAGAGTTAAATTTAAAAATCAACAAGTTGCCTATCTGAACTGAGATATGGAAACATAGCAGGGGGCTTTCTAAGCAACCTGAGAGAATTAACTCACTTAGAGAAAGAATCTGTCAGAAGGTACATAGATTAGTACTGGAAACATCAAAGAGTGATAAGAGAGTCAAAAGATGCCATTATTTACTCATCTAAGGGCTAGATACCCTGGTCCAGAAATAAGGGCAAGTATAGATAGCCCTATCGTGTAAATCTATCTTAGCTAGTACTATAAAAATTTAGAATCATTTGTTCACCAAGTAAACATATGATTAAAATTTGGCTTCCCATGTAGTGTGCCAGTAGGGAGCGAATGCAGCAGCTACAGGACATATTTGACTAGTTCCTCTGGCAATTATACTTCTAATTGTCAATTAATAAGCTGGTGTCTCTTTTTCTAGAAACTTCTCTGTGAGTTTAGTTAATATAAGCCCACCTTGAGAAGTAGATCCCCTCAAGTTTCTAAGCCAACAACCAAGAGAGCCAGAATGTCTGTTATTGGGACAAAGAGGAATTTACCAAGATAATGAAAGCCACCACTGGTTGATGGTCAACCAGTCAACTCTGGGCAACATCCTGTATATGTGCTCTGTTAGAAACAAATAAAGAGTGTTGCTACATTTCACACACTCAAAAATGTACACGGGAGTGCTTTGCAAACTATAAAGTGATATTCAAATGTTAGTTTTTTAATGTGTTAATTTAACGGACAATGAACAAAATCACTGGTGTCTTAAAATTTTATGTTATTAGCTCTTACTTCTTTCATTTCTTCCATGTCCTTCATTGAAAGCCCTTCTAGATTTCTGGTAGCAATCCTCAGCCTGTCCTCACTGTGCTTGAATAAGCTCCAGACAAAATAGAGTTCTTCTGTAGTAGCATGAGGTTCAATTCCTTCTTTCTTGAGAAGGTGAAGTACACCTTCCAATTGAATTTTTCCCTTGATAGAAGAAAGAAGCATATGTGTATGTATACACACACACATACACACACACACATATACAACATGATTGAGCATGCAAGAAATCTGATATGTATATCACCTAGAGTTAAACTCTCTACCAAGTATAGTTTAGTTTTCCTATTAATTAATGACTATGTTATCCAGTTATAATGAGCATTTACATGAAATAGCTAATACAAAAAATTAAAGCTTCGTATAGTTATATATCTTCTAAAATAAAAAACGACATGACATATACAATGCAAATGTATACTAGAGTGTTTTTTAAAAATACAAGCATTTATGTTTTCCAAGTTCTGAAGTGTGCAATTTAATAATCTGAAAATCTCATAAAGGTCCCTTGCAATGTTATAAATTCCAAAGCCTTTCTTCCCTCTATTGAATATTTAGAAATAAAAGGATTCCTCTGGAATCTAGAGAGCCTACTAATTCTGTACTATCTAGGGATTCTTTTGCTCTCGGAATATGTCTCATAATTTTTGCTGACTTTTAAGTCATTTAGACTCTCTTCTAAAACTTCTTGCTCTAAGCCTGCCATCAATATTGTCTTTAACTTTTTTAAGTTAAAAGTCGTCATGCTAACAAAGGAACAGGACAAACAAACAAAGACTCATGGACATGGACTATAGACTAGTGGTTATCAGAAGGCAGGGTTGGGGGAGGAGGGGGAAGGTAGACAGGAAAAAGGGGATCAAATATAGGGGGCTGGGGGAGGATGAAGAGGGTAAAGGGGATCAAATATATGGTAGCTGAAGGAAACTGGACTTTAGGTTGTAAACACATGAGAATATACAGATGTCAAATTATAATGTACACCTGAAAATTATATAATTGTATTAACCAATGTTTCCCCAATAAACTTAATTTAAAAAGTTTTTTTAATTAAAAAAAAATAGTCATGCTATATAACAGCCTGTACTACATGATGGGTGAAAGATAAGTGTCTGTTGATTGATGAAGTGGCATCCATGTGACTAGAACTACTAACCATGAATAAGACTTGCTGTTATAATCAAACACAGCTTTTAACCAAGTTAATCTGACTCAAATGGTAGTGATATGCATAACTATTATTATAGTGCAGCTAGCCCACATAACTAGATTCAGTTTTGCTTTCTTAATAGCAAAACTAAATTTTTATTATTTTTCTCCTTTCTTGCTAAGTTTTCCAGAGCCTTATTTTTACATCAATGGTTTTTGTTGATGATATATAGAATTTGAATTATCACCTGACAGTCACATTGAAAGAAAAAAGGACCCAGATCTAAATATTTATACCCCAATGTATCCTCCCCATGACCTACAGCTAAAAATCTTCTCATGCTCCTCCCTACCCAACCCGCCACCCTCCAGTCCCCACTCATATCCTCCTTCTCCCTACAAGGTCTCTGAGTACTGTTCAGTTATTTGTGGTTTTAGTCCTTGGTATCGGAGAGCCCAAGACACTAGGAATATATAGCATTCTATGAGGCCTATTTGGTAATATGGGAAAATGCTTATATTATAACGATAAGAGAAAAAGCAGAATGCAAAAGTATGACTACAGCTATAGGAACACCAGACACATAAAGAAAAGACTGGAAGTGAATATATCAAAATGTTAAAACAAGTTGTGAAAAACTAATGAGATTGTGAGTTATTAGAAAATAAATGTTAGAATTATTATAAGTCCTTGCTCCCAAAGGGTAGCACCATCTCCCTCGCTCCATGTTGTAGGGGTGGAATGGGAGAGTCTTAGGTTGGAGGATATTGAAAGGAAAAAAAGATGGGCGATATTGAGAATACTTTTGGATCCTTGGCTTCTGGGAAATTTGAGGGTATTGGAGGGTGAGCAGGAAATATAAGAGAGGGCTTGCTGGTCAGAACAGTGTAGGCTACAGATCAATATCCAAGTGAATGACTCATCCAAGTTCCTAGACTTGACCACCTTCCCAAAGCCAGTGATGTTTAATCTCCATCCTACTTAGCCATCCATCCCCATGGCCTAAACTCCAAATGTTGCACTCTGACCACCACCTTCTGTACTTCCTGCTTTGTGTGTGTGTGTGTGTGTGTGTGTGTGTGTGTTAAATATATGAACCTAAAATTCACCATTTTAACCATTAAGTGTAGAATTTGATGGCATTAAGAACATTCGCAATGTTGTGTAATCACCACTATCCATTTTTAGAAATTTTTCATTATCTCAAATATAAATTCTGTACCCATCAAACAATAACTTCCCATTTCTCCCCTCTTCTGGCCCCCAGTAATCTGTATTCTACTTTCTATCTCTACAAATCTCCCTATTCTAGGTACCTCATATAGGTGGAATCATATAACATTGATCTTTTTGTTTCTGGTTTATTTCACTTAGTATAATGTATTCAAGGTTCATCCATTTTATAGTATCTATCAGAATTTCCTTCCTTTTTAAGGCTGGATAATGTTTCATTGTATGTATTTTGTTTATTCATCTATTGATATTTGAATTGCTTCCACCTTTTGACTGTTATGCATAAAGCTGCTATGAACACTGGTATACAAGTATCTGTCCAAGTACCTGCTTTCAATTGTTTTAGGTATATACCTAGGAATGGAATTGTTCGATATATAATTCTATGTTTAACTTTTTGAGGAACTGCCATAAAAATATACATAATAGCCATACTAATGGGTGTGAAATATTTGCTCTCTGAAACTATATCTATTCTACAATTATTGTGAGACCCCCAGTTCCTGGACCATTATATCCTCTCTCAAACTACTACTCTGTGGTTTTCCCCCTCAAGCCTAAACCCAAGTGTTGATCATTTCAATCTCTCACCAGTGTCTTTAATTATCTTGTTCCTTGTCCTACCTTCCTTGCAAATCCTGGCTCTAGAAAAGTTTGTGACTATTCTCTACCTATTTTAGTTTGCTGAGTGCTAGTAGAGAAAAATAAAACAAATATGCAAACTGGAGTCACTAGAAACTCATGGTTTGCAGCCTGAGCCAAGCTCCTCTACTTGTATGGGTCATTCTAAGTATTCTTTACCAGCTCTGTTACCATTTTACTCAACAACTATTCAGTACTTCCACCTCTCCCCTCTTTTGCCAGATGACCTCCTCTCCCACAGCACTAGTAAAACTAAGGTCATCATAAAACTCAGTCGGCTTCTTCTCCTCTCACCAACATACTAACCTTCATCTTTAGACATGTCTTCTTTCTGTTTTCAATAGAAGAGCTTTCCATCCTCCTGACCAAAGCTAATCTCTTTACCTGTTCTGGATCCCACCCCATATTACTTCCTCAAGGAAGCTTTTCCTTTTCTGTATGATCATTATCTTCCTTTCTTGCCCTTAGCTTCAGTAATGTCTCTGATCTTTTAGAGATACAAAAATAACCCTTCTTTGATCCAGCCACATCCCCTCAAGCTATTGTTCTCTTTCTAATTTGTCCTCTAATTCACTGCATTTTGGCTTCTGCTTTTACCACTATACTCAAAATCAGTCAACAATGACCTCAAAATGCCAAATCCAACAGGACATGGTTCTGTTCTTTTTATATATGATCACTCTGCAGTATCTGTTCGCTCCTTTTTTGAAAGTGTTTCCTTTCTCTGTTCTGTGATGTCACTTTCTCCCGTTTTCACTCTGACCTCTCTGGCCTTTCCTTCCCTGTGTCCTTCCTGGACTCCTTTTCTTCAATAGACTCTTTAAATGCCACCATACCTAAGAATGCTGCCTTTGGCTCTCTGAATTTCTCACTATCATGGTAATTAATAGTTTGGGCATGGGAATCTGACATACCTTGGTTCAAACTATTGCTCCACCACTTTCTAGGTGTGACTTAGACAAGTCATCTATCTTCTTTAAACTCTGATTTTCCCAAGATAAAATGAATATAATAGTAATGCCTACCTCATTGGGTTGTTAGGAGGATTAAATAATAATCCATCTCTGCTACACTCCAGATCTATCTAGAAAAAGTGGCAAGAAACAGAAACACACTGAAGTTATAACAAATACGAGTGCATATGACAGAGAATGCCAGTTGTCCTTCAATATTTATTTATCCCTACTTCCACAGAAATAAGACATCTAATTGTTTGACAGATCATATGCCTGCCTACCCTGCTGCTAGATACAGCCATGTGACTGAGTTCTAAGCAATAGGATGTGTGCCACCTCTGGTGAGTGTCCTTAAAGGAATAGAGTGCTCTCTTCCTCACTCCTTCCTCCTTCCTACTGGTTGGAATGCAGACAAGATAGTTGAAGCTTGAGTGGCCATCCTGGACACCATGAGGTAGAAGTCACATGCCTTGATGATATCCTATTATCATGAAAAGAAATTTGAGTCTGACAATTTCAAGATACTGACCTAAAATCTAAACTGCTTACTTCTTGACTTTTACATGAAATACATTTCTAGCTTTTTAAAGCCATCATTATTTTAAGCTTTCTGTCTCTCATAGTCTACCAATCCCAACTACTAAAGGAGGGTTACTAAAAGAATAGGATACAAAGGCATATGCTACAAACTAAACATGGCTACATTGGAACTGGATATGGAACAGGACAGCCATTACTAGTCTGTGATGACCTACGAGGTCCTTCATTTCTGGGTTTCCTTATGAATCAGCTCTCATTAACTTACTCCTCTACATGGATGGACTTTCTCTGCTTGCTCATCAGCAAGGCTTAAAATAGCTATTCAGTTACTAAATCTATGTGACTTTTCAGATTGTCATTTCTGTTCATGATCTCTTAGTTCAAATTTATGAGACAATTATTTGTTGCTCACCCAATGAATTGTGACTGCCTCTCCAAAGTTAGTTGTATAATCCTCATTCAGTCAGTTGTGGCTGGAATGAGTTGGAAGCAGGGGTACAAATATGACCACCAAAGCCCAATCTTTAAGGCAGGATTGGCAGAGGTACAGAAATTTCAAAAAAAAGGACGTAGGATATGAAGGCAATATAAAAATGAGCCTACTATTTAAGACCAATGCATATCCATTGTCTCATGAACAACCCATCCATCTTTCTCTTAAAGCTGTATTTCAGTTTTAAAAAAATCACCATCAATGTAGTTTCCCAAGCCAGAAACTTGGGAGCCACCCTTAGCTCCTTCTTATTATTAACCCCATTCTCATGTACAACTGGTGCTGAATTTGTAGATAATACATCTTTTATCATTTTCTAATTCATTCTCTCTATGTCTAAGGTTGCTGCCTTAATATAGGCTCCCCTTACTATTTGCCTAGTTTAGTGTAATAGCATCCTTAACTGACCTCCCTGTTTCCAGGCTGGCCCTAGCCAATATGTACTCCACAAAGCTCTCAGACTGAACCTTCTGAATGCAAATCACTTGCTACTTAACATTCACATTGCTTTTAGGAAGAGTTCAAACCCCTTAACTTGGCAACAGAGATTCCTCACATTCTGGTTCCTATTCGCTTCTCTGGTCCTATCTTCTGCTACACCTTGACATTAGCCCTTTATGCAGTATACTTATTGATCCCCATTATGCTGCTTATATTTCCATGATTTTAAATATTTGGGTCTCTTTGCCTGTTCTGCTATGACATCCCAGAACTAACATGTTTCCAGTTGATTTATTGAGACCCAATGGTTGAGTAGTTTGAAAATTCTAAAAAAGCAGATCTTGAGGTAATATAAATCCATTCTTTGAATTATAAATGTTCTGACATCTAAACTGTGCCTAAAACTGCCCACATAACAAAGTATACGGGCATACTATTCTCTAAAAAGTAGATGCTAAATAAATGTTAAGTATTTTAAAAGTCCACTCTCTGGAAAGAAGCACATCTGATAGTGTTTGGGGGCCTTCAAAAACTTCTAGATGTAAATAATTAGGCTGTAAAGCTGTCAAAGCAAACTGAGACAGAGACAAAGAATTTTAAATAGGAAGAGGGCAAAGTGAATGGGTGAAGAATCATTTCTGCTTATTATTTCTCTTAGCAGGTACCCCCCAACTACAGCCTAGGACCACACCTCACGCTACAGCACATCTCCTGGCTCTGAGCAAAGGATGGGCTTTGGATCCCATGATCTTTGAGTGACACTAGGGAACAAAGGTAATAGCACAGCAACAAAAACTGAAATATCTGGTCAGGTTTTCACCCCAAACCTTCTTTCTTTCTTTTCTTTCTTCCTTCTTTCTTTTCTGTTTACATAGACAAAAAAAAAAAATTTAATTTACAGACATTTAAAATATAATACATATTATACACAGTTCTTCCTTTTCAATTCCCAGATAAAATGAGAAAAGTACTTTTCTAAAAAGTTAAAAACAATGTAGAAATGTTTAAATGATTAAAACAAAATTAAGGGAAAAAGGCAAAATGTACATCATAATTATCACTATGTAAAAAGGTACACACATAAGGATAGACACAGAACAGAAAAATGAACTGTTAATATGTTAGGGGCAGGGTTTCTCAACCTCCACACTACTTACATTTGGGCTGGCTAATTCTTTGTTGTGGGGGGATCTTCTGTGCATAGGAGGGCGTAGAGCAGCATCCCT
>NW_006429634.1:2177458-2197813 GCF_000325575.1 Pteropus alecto | reverse complement strand
CAGCAACAAAAACTGAAATATCTGGTCAGGTTTTCACCCCAAACCTTCTTTCTTTCTTCTCTTTCTTCCTTCTTTCTTTTCTGTTTACATAGACAAAAAAAAAAATTTAATTTACAGACATCTTAAATATAATACATATTATACACAGTTCTTCCTTTTCAATTCCCAGATAAAATGAGAAAAGTACTTTTCTAAAAAGTTAAAAACAATGTAGAAATGTTTAAATGATTAAAACAAAATTAAGGGAAAAAGGCAAAATGTACATCATAATTATCACTATGTAAAAAGGTACACACATAAGGATAGACACAGAACAGAAAAATGAACTGTTAATATGTTAGGGGCAGGGTTTCTCAACCTCCACACTACTTACATTTGGGCTGGCTAATTCTTTGTTGTGGGGGGATCTTCTGTGCATAGGAGGACGTAGAGCAGCATCCCTGTCCTCTACCAACTAGATGCCAGTAACATATTCCCAATGTTACATTGCCAAATGTCTCTTGGGGGCAAAATCGCCCCCCAGGTTTGGAACTACTGTGCTGAGAGAGAGAAAAAAACTTTTAATTATGTTAACATGGCCATATATTGGAAGGGAAAAGGAAAGCTCCTTTCAATACAGCGTTTAACAGGCCTTTTTTCCAAGAGTTAGAATTTATTCAGTTTCCATTAATGAAAAAAAACTGAAAAAGCTGCAGAATTTGTTTTTTCCCCTCAATCTATTATAGAAGGGAAAGTTGAATTTCTGTTATTTGGAAACCTGATCTGGCATCAAGCATGAGACACTGCAAATAACTGTTGGCCTGGGAAATTAAACTATCCAAATCCTTCGAACCCCTGGAATACCTGTTAAAAAGTGTACACTTTGCATATCTTCTGTTTTAGTTTACATTTAAACCTGAATATTGAAGAATTAGTAAGACTCAATAAGGTATACCAACTGTAGAATAAATTAAATAAAGTTTCCAAGCTAAAATATGATTGCACTTATTAATTAAAATTAGAATCTTATTCTATTTTTAAGGCCTTCTGTTCCTGTCTTTTTAAGGACTAGTAAGCCTGCTCTCTTGCCAAAAATATTTATTTTCAGTCTTTCCTCATTGTTTGTTTCTTGGTTCACATCACAAAAAAAATGTTTTTTTGATTAAGAAACTGACATGACAAGGAGGAAGAATAACGATTTCAAGCATCTCCTTTACAAAAATTCTATCCTATCAAGGTGTTGGGTTCATAAGGGCTTACAATTGAAATCTTGTTACATGATCTTGCTGAATGATCTTTTCACATGCATGAATGCACCCCTAAAATGTATGCCTAACAAAGCATTCACTTAAGGAACAATCTTTCTTTATATGAGCCTGAGGTGGGTCCAAAAACGCATTTTGATTTTTTCCCTCCATTTTCAAGACACACTAGGCTTGTAATAATTTACTGTTTGTATTTACCAATGTGCGCTTCTCCGTTCTGGTCTCTAGTTTACCCAAGACAAAAAGCTTGTCATAATGCAGAGAAACAGAGAAAATTTTCCAAATGGTTCCAAGGCTGAAGAACGTGAAATAGTTAGCTACCCAAAGCATTGTAGCAAGAAAGGAGAAGGAGGTGGTCAGGAGATGACAGAGGTGGTGGAGACGAATGGACATTCAGTAATGTGCAGCGTGCAGCGTGGTAAACAAAGGGTGAAAATGGCTGTGGAACGAGCAGGATGAGAAAACTGGCACTCAGGGTGATGAGAGAAGTGGGTGAGGTTGTAGCTTGAAAGGGGGAAGGCAACTGACTTGATGACGTCTGATGTTGAGGATACAAAGGGCCTCCAGAGCTTCATCGGGAATTAAGGTTCCCCATGACGAACACAGGGCAACAAAGCAGAAAACCGCAGTTCTTTGTTCACGGGCCTACATCCCGGGAAGCCGTGGTTCCGTAGACTTTGTAATGGCCTGGAGCTTCAGATGCAGCCAGTCATCAGTGCAGGGTGAGTCTTAAACCTGGAAAGTAAGAAAAGGAGCGCCTATCTAACTGATTGGGGGGTGTTCTCTAAATAAGAGCAGCAGCCTAATTCTAAATGCCTGTGGCTTTTCGATCCCAGAACGGCGCAAATCCTTCTTCGTGCAGATTCACTCCAGCCCGTGACTAGAAAGGCCGAGCCAGGGGAGAGGGTTGCCTCTTGGTTTCGGGCGGTACCGGGGAGAGAAGCGGGAAAAACCTGGAATGCTGAAAAAGAGCGGAGAATAGGTGCTTTCCTCCTCGGGACTGAGGCGAGAACCTCAGGAAGTTGGCCGGTAATTGTCTTTTGGAGAGTGCGTGACGGTCCCTGGTCGCTCGGTTCCACCACCCCTCTGCTTCGACCTGCAGGTGCCTGCCGAGCGTCGGGCGTCATAGCAACCGCGCTGGCCGCGGAAACGCCAAGGCGTCCTTCCGGCGGGAACCGTAGAAACGACGCGCCCCATTGGCTCAGGGGCTGTTCTTCCTGTGAAGACCATTGTTACGGTGCACACCATTGGCCTTGGGGTCATGGGGCGGGGCACTTCGGGCAGGAACGAGGGTATAGTTCAAGCCGCTTTGCAGTAACCATGGTAACGTCAAGGCTTGTGTTTGCAACTCTGAAGACCGTTTTGATACCGGGCATTTATAGTTCTCAAATAGCTACCGGCCAGGCCTTATGTAGACACCCGTCATAATAACCGTGGGTTTCTTTTTCTAGAAGTAACTTCATTCTCAAAAGGGATGGTGGTGCTAGGTCAGTAGTTAGGAATTTTAGGCCTAGATTTGTAACTACCTACTTGGGGCACCTAAGACAAATCACGTTTTTGGGCACGACTTATTATTGTAAAAATGAAGAATTATCCCTAAGACTAGAGTCCTCAGCACCGAAAATTCGTTTAGGTGACCCATTCCTCCACCTATGTAATGCAAAATAAAAATTTCTAAATGACAAGATTTAACATAGGCTCAGTTTATGTCATCTTAAATTTTCGCATTGCACGGTTCTAGTTAGTTCATCAAGGTTCGACTTTACTCATGTCTAGGGGGCCCTTGTTTTTCTGGTATCCAAAACATGTACTTCTATTTCTAAGTCTTACTCTATTTCCACATAGAATCCTTTCCAAAATTCTGCCTGTTCTATGCACTATCTGGACCGATCTTACTTTCTAGACGTGTTTCAACCTCTCCCTCTGGCACAAGAGCCCTTCCAAATGTTTTTCCTCTGATCTAAAATGCTTACAACCATCACCTGAAGCCCACTTAACTAAAGCGTCATTCCTCAAGAAACATTCTTTGGTTTTCCAGTCTAGATCAAGTCCCTTCTTATTTGCTCAGTGACTCATGTTCTTTTTCATTATTTTCCTTTGCACCTTCCATTTACTGTTTAAACAACAACAACAACAACAAAATCTCTTCGAATTTTAACACGTGTAAATATTGCTTAAGTGCTCGGAATGGAAACTAAACAGAATTGCACAACAAAATTCCATGTAGGGAAGTGGTAGTTATTTTAAGCATAATAAAACAGAATATGAAATGGTTCCCAAGGGAAGTAATAATGATGGTAAAAACAAATATTAAGATCACTTCTGGTTTTAACTTTATCATTATGCATTCAAAGGTGACAGTCATCATCCACATAGAGCTATAGATGTAGGTTAGAAAATCAATCTTTTACTTCCTATCCCCAGTACTGCAGCTACTGCTGACAGAGCCTATCGTTTTTGAGGTTTGCCAATAGGACCTGAAGTTAACTAAAAAAATTTGTCCAATGGGACTGCTGCTTCCAGAACATACCTGATTACTAGTTATTTTTCCTCTGCTAAAGGTCACATGTCCCGATTTAATGAATTATTTCAGTCCATCTTGGCATTTCTGGTCAAATCTTTTCAACTAAAATTTATTGTACTTCTCTTGTCAGACACATTGGGCTAACCTTCCCAACTCACTCCATGAAACATCAATTGTATTTTAAATAAAGTATTTATATGAAACATGGTGCTTGCTTCTACCTAGTTATTAATGGTAGTTTTTGAAGTTGCACTTTGGACCATCCTACACATCATTTAGGACAGCGGTCCCCAACCTTTTTGGCACCAGGGACCGGTAATCCTTTGAGAATCTAATATCTGACGATCTGAGGTGGAGCTGAGGCAGTGATGCTAGCACTGGGGAGCAGCAGCAAATACAAAGGAAGCTTTGCTTCCTCACTAGCCTGCCACACTCGTTCTGCTGTGGGGACCTCTGGTTTAGGGGATTTTCCTGGACTACACTTCTTATGTACTCCCAAGCCAAGTCCAGGACATAGTGAGCATCAAAAACTTTTCAAGGACTCAGGGATCAAGCAGGGCACCAGCATAACACTGCCCTTTTCTTGCTAAGTGAGGAAAACAATAATTGCAACCATTTATTCTGAATTATGTGCCAGGCGCCAGACTAATGCTTTATTTTCTGTTTTATTTAATCCTCACAACAAATACCATTATTTTGCAGAAATTTACTATCCCCATTTTATAGATGAGGAAACAAATTAAGTCAGGTATGTAAGTTTATAGACTAGTTAGTATAGCAGGAGAGGTCAAACCTGGCTAGGTGACTCCAAAGCCCATCCTCTTTACCATACTGTAATGCTTCCTTCAGTGTAGAAATCATCAATTGGCCCCTGCCTGGCCCCTGGTGGAAGCTGGGGTTAAGTTTCCCTGAAGAGAGGTCATAAAATATTTGAAAGGTAAATTGTTAACTCAAACATTGAGTGAATTTAGGACAAGAAAGCCAAAGTAAATGTAGTGGGAAGCTCATCATTCTATAGACTATCTTCAGGGAGATGTCCTTCTCTCCTACTCCCATCTTTGATAAATTCTCAAAAAACAACATCCTTTCAATTGTTTAGCTTTTGGGCACAGACTTTATTGCACTTAATTTTTTATATATCCATTTCCCAAACTAGACATGTTTATTCATCTTTTTAATCCTCATAATCATCAGAGCTGACCACATAATAGGCATCAACAAACATTTGATCTTCAAAGCATGGCCATTCTTGCATCCATAATCCATTTAGTAGTGTGAAGGTTGATATTCATGCCCCACATGTATATATCGAAGAACATAACTCCCAATACTCTTTTTAAAGATGAGAAACAGCTCGTGTTCATTTTCAAAATCAAGATGACATTCGGGCAAGTGTGTCATAACTGCTTTGCTTTTGTTTCCATTTTTAATGAGTATGAAATGACCTTTTAAAAGACAAATATCAAACCATATTTGCCTACACTCACTGCTTTTTCCCTTCATTTTCTCTATCTTTATGAAAAAGCAAAGGATTTATTCTAGTTCTCACTATCTGTAAGAGCCCTGATCCTATATTTTTTTGATCTTTCAGTTTTGGTCTTGTATAAAAGCTGTGTGTCGAGACTGAAGATCAACCACTATCTTCTGTTCTATCTCTACGCCTTTTTCTATTTCTTTCTCTGATAGCAATAACTTAGTTTCTGAGTCTTTGGTTATGATAACCACAAAGGACCTTCGTGACTCAAGGATATTAGCCACCACCACTTGATGTCGATAAACTTCCAAAGCATTCCGTGCACGATCAATTACAATGGAGGGGTCAGTCTCCAACTTAAAAGATATTACAAATGCTTTGGGAGCCCAGTCTTTAACCAAAGGAGAAAGCATTTTTGGCACCATCTTCATTGTTATCTGTATTGGAAAAAGAAAAGCTTAATAAGCAAACAAAGGTCAATCTCACAGGAAACTAAGGAAGCAGGGATTCAGATTTTTGGCTACATCAATTTAAGTGGCATTTCTCATTGTCAAACTTTTCAAAGCACGTTAAATGCTTAGCTTAAAAACCTTGGCTCTGTAGGGTTCATAAGGATGCCTGGTTTCAAGGCTTCATACGTATTTTGGGACAAACCATGTATTTATGAATCAGCCCTGGTCTGCCACCTTCATCACCATTAACAGAACTCTAAAGAACAGCATTACACTTTGTTAAACATGCCCCTTTATTTTTTAAACCAAACCCTCAAATAAATAAATGCAAGTAATCTATTCATGCAAAAGTTACTTTGGCAAAAGCTCAAAGAAAGTTGGGTCTTAAATGTCTCAGCCTAGCTATTTCTTGCATTGGTAGAATGACTATTTGATTCCATTTAAATATTGTCACTTGTAACACAGCAGTGAGGAAATAGAACTGATTTTATTTTTACGTAAACTCCTACAATATTATTCTCAATCTCTCATAAAGGGAATATTAAGTTGTTTTGTGTACTTTCAAGATAGAACTAAAAAAAAATAGGATAAACTAATGCTCCCAGAATTTAAATAGTGTGAAATCACTTATCATCAGCTAATCGTCAGGATTTCCCCTCAAAAAATTAGAAATTGTGATAGGGATCATATATCTATTTCCCACTTTTCTCCTTAGCATTTATCACCACCTAACATAGGATGCATTTGACTTATTGTCTCCTCTGTAGAGTACAAGCAACACAAGGCATAGTATATTTTATCTCCAGGTCCTACAATAGTGCTTGGCATATAGTCGGTACTCAATAAATAAATATTTATTGAAGAAATGAACAAATGAGCCATCCCTACAAAGTCAGCAAGTGCTCCACAGGTAGAGTTTCTCCTATTTAAATTCTATTTGTATCATTTAATAAATGACTAAGAACTTTCTCAGGTTCCAAGAAGCCAGATCATCTCAACATGTCAACCACACCACTACCCTCTCCCCATACCTCTTCCTTAAACTACAGCAATAACCCCCATGTAATCAACCCTTGCACCTCTAATTCACCTTTCACACTGATGCCAGAATGTTCTCAAACAAAAACAACTGTTAACTCATTCTCCTATATATATTCTCCTTTGACTTCACTGGATAAAGTCCAAGCTCCGTAAGGAAAAACAGAAAGTCTTCTATGAAGTAAGCTGTTTCTTCAGTCTGCTCTCCACACACACCACTCTACCTGCTCTCCAGCCTTACCAAACAACTTCAGTTTATAGTCATCGCCTAATTCCAAACTCCAATTGTGTACTCCATCTGGTATGACCTTCCCACTTTGTCTGGTATACCCTCTGCTCAGCCTTTGAAACTCAGTTTCGAGTCATCTTGAGAAAGCCTTCCTTGATTTCCCCAATATTCACTCACCCCATGCTCTGACTTCTTTGTATGTACCTCTACTAGAACATTTATCACTCTGTATTGTAATCATGTCTGTGTCCAGCTCCCTCAATAGATTGTGAAGTCCTTCAGGGAGGGCGGTGTCTTAATTCATCTCGGTATCCCAAGTGCCTAGCACATATGAAATGCAGAAAGACCATCTCCAGATCAAGAGGGAATTAACCCAGGATTGGTTATAGGGGATCAGATCTCTGGAAGAGAAGTGCCCATCACCTGCAGTGCGCCCCCAGATGACAGGATCTTGTGTTCAGGCATTTCAGAGACAGGAATATAAAAATCTGACACGGCCGCAGCCAAGTAAAACATCGCAGAAGAGCCTGCAAAGAGAAGCACAGGGTGTAATAAATCGTAGATGGGTATGAGATCAGCTCCTTTACAACTCAGGTTCCCCTGGGTAATAAGACTTTAAGAGGTAAGTGTCTGGAGAGAGAGGCTCTGCCTCAGCACACGCGATGGACTCCTAGGGCACGCACCTAGCGGATTGAGCGCCTGGGCAGCAGCCTGCAAAAGATGCAAATAGTCCGCCAAAGTGGTGAACTCCACGGCCAGGAAGGTGCCGGCTGCCGCAGCCTCCTGGTAGCTCCGCAGAGCCACAGCGAAGCCCGGAAGCGCATTCTCCTCAGCCTCCAGGCTCAGTAAGCCCGAAGGAGATGGCCCTGAGGGCCGCAAAGCTGACAGCCAGGTCTGGGGAGGGAAGCGGTGGGCAAAAGGAAAGGCGGAGCGAGCGCGGTACAAGAACAGGACCCCGTAGCCCGCAGCCAGGAAGGCCTCCGCCGAGGATGCACCGCGTCGCCCGCTGCTGAAGTTGTCCAGGAAGCGCACTGGCCGGGCTTCCAGTGGGACTTTGGTGCCGCCGGACGTGACCAACACCACTCTTCTGCCCTGCGCACCCAGCCCCGCGGCAAAGCGAGCCATAACCTCGGCCCAGCGTGCAACACCGGAGGGCTGGGGAAACTCGGCGACCAGGTCCATCTCCGCCATGAGTCTTGGGGCTCCTCCGCGCCTGCGCACGCTCCGATGCCGCCGGCGCCACACCCCCTGCCCCACCTAGCCTACGCGCCGCCTCAATATGAGGGCGCGGTTCGCTGCCCCGGCTGGGCGCCAGTCCCAGGTTTCTCCACGTGTAGAAATGCGACCTGGTTCTGCACAACTGCCTGGCGAAATTGACCGTGAGCAGATGCGAGTCGGCTGGGCTGACTTCTGGAAGGGTCATATCCCCTCATGTTAGTTTCCTAGCCTGGATAGAGAAGTGGCCATGTTTGGCTCTTACCGGCTACCGTATAGTCCTTCCTGCACTTGGACTCCCCTGGAGTTAGTTTGCCCAGCCATTTAATCTTTGAGACTTGCTGGGAGGCGGGGGGAGGGGTGTTGTTTTTAATCCCACAAACACCCTGCAAGTGTTAGTCAAGCAACGCCCTCCCCCATGCCCTTGAAATTCTGGGAACGCGGCTGCCCCATGGTGGTCATGTGACACTGGCGTCCAGCGTATCCTCTCCGGGCAACCGTTCTGGAGACCTACACAGCTGGCTACAACATGAACGTGATCTACCCACTGGCGGTGCCCAAGGGGCGCCGGCTCTGCTGTGAGGTGTGCGAAGCTTCGGCCGAGCGGGTGTGCACGGCCTGCACAGTCACTTATTACTGGTAGGCCCTAAACTGTGGCACTTGGGCGCCTCAGCTCCTTCCCTCTCTCCCAGTCACGGGTATGGGCCTGGGTGCCCTTAAGGCGGCTTCAGTACAGGTCCCTAACACTTCTGTGCCTCCTCTTCTACTCAGTCATTCGTCAACAGTTGTGTTGAGCGCCTACTATGCGCTATGCACTGTTCTAGGTGCTGAAGTTACTGAGGGAACTCGGCAGACCATGTCCCTCAGAGAGCTAACGGGCGGCAGACAGATAAGTAAACAAACAGAAAACTAGATAATTTCAGAGACTGAAGAATGTCATAAAGACAAAAGAAATGCGATGAGAGATTGAGCAGGCTGCCTCTCTGAGGATAGACTACTGAAAATAAAGTAGGAGCAGCCCGCCATGGAAACGGCTGGGGGAAGGGTAGCGCAGTAAGGCTTTGAGGGAGGAAAAACTTTGGCGCATTTGAGGGATAGAAGGCTGGTGCACAGCCAAGACGGGGAAGGGTAGTACATGATGAGATCAGTTTTCATTTATTTGCATAAACATCCCTTGACCTTTGTTTCAGATTAGACGCTATTTAGGGCCTGAGATAAAACAGCTGACTTCCAGAAACCTAGGTTAGAGTAGACTAACATGTTTAAAAAATAAAATCATTATAATGCATCCTGCATGACAAGTGCTGTCACTCCTGGTGTGCTACTCCCTAGAGCCTATAAGAATGGAAATATGGTGACTGGAGCAATATTTGGAAAGGTTCTCTGAAGAAGTAACATTTGAGCTGAGTCTTGAAAGATGAGTAGGAAATCGCGAGGTAAATGAACAATGACATCAGGACTGCTTTGGTGAAAGGTGAAAGAAAGTTTATTGAGAGCTGGGTAGAAAAGGTAGTAGTGGAGGGAGCAGTCAATGTTTTTCAAACCGCAGTTCAGGACCTTTTAGTTGATCATGACTAATTCACAACTAGCATTTTAAGAAAATAGAATAAGAAGTATCAGAGTAATCCTGCTTGAATTGTCTTTTGAAACATTCGTCTTAGTGTTTTATGTGGATATGTGTTTGTACTGGTAAAATGTATTTCATACAATGGGCTTAGTCAAAAAACATCTGAAAATCATCGTGATAGGTAGTAGTAGGAGTTTAAACCAAGAAGATCAAGTTTAGGGCCACGCAGTGACATGAAATCAAAGAGTTTGGAATTTACCCTTTGGGAGGCCATGGATGGTTTTGACATGCTCTCATTTGTGTTAAGATGACAGCAGATTGGAAGGTAGACACTGGAGGCTCATAACTGATTCAGAAGTTGTTGTAATGGTCCCAGTGGAGAGTGAATATACCTCTCTCAGACTGAATTAAGTGTACCTCCTTTGTGCTTTCACAGCATTTTATATGTCTCCTATTCTAACATATATGACACAGATTGAAATCAGTTGCTTAATGGCCTGTATTCCTCACTAGGCTGTATGCCCCATGAAGGCAAGGATAGCATCTGTGTTTTCATTGCTGTTACTTTATTTTTTAGAATACAATTTAAACTTTACAGCAGAAACTACAAAGCCCTGGTTACTTCTCCACCTTCCTTTCCCACCACACTCACCCCTTCTTTTCCTTGATATAGTTACAGAGACTTTCTTTCAGTTCTAATTTGCTGAATCTTTTCCTCCCTCAGTTTTTTTGCCCAGGCTGTTCCTTCTGCTGGGAACCTTCCCTTCAACCATGAATCTTTCTAGTTCCCTTTCATCCTTCAGTTTCTCAGAAATGTTATTTCTTCAAAGATGTCTTTCTAAAACACCCAAACTAAATACTCCTCTCCCATTTTCCTCTCTCGCATTTTTCTTCACTGTTCCTGTACTTTTATATTTTTGTGTTTACTTGTTTAATATCTATGTCTTTTACTAGACCTAGTGCCCGCATATACCAGACACTCAGTGATCATTTGTTAAATAAATGAACTTCTGAATGGATAATAAATCTATTAACTGGGACAAGGGACACAGATGAAGGAGGTAGTGAGTGACAGATTGGGTTAGGGACACAGAGATTGAGGAAACTTCAGGTCACTTGGGAGAGATGGCCAGTAAATAACTTTAAGTACACCCTGGATCTCGAGAAGAATAGACCCCTTTGTCTAATATGAGCATCCACCCCTTCCCCTCTTCCCTTCATCCCCCTAGCCAGAAGCAATTCCTTCTTCCTCTCAATTCATTTTGCAGTTACTCTGTGCCTCACAGATGACTTTTATTTCCTTTCTTTTTTTTTATTTGTTGGCAAGCGTATTATTTCAATTTTATTATGTTCCATTAATGGAGGATATTATGTGGAATATGTGTAGAAGGACTGACATGTGTATATTATCTTTTAATCTATCAGGCCCATCTCTGTACACTCTACAGTCTCCAACAAAGTGCCTTGAAATAGTTGAAACTAAATATTTGATGAATGCATGAATAAATTATCATTTCCTATGCACTTATCTCCCATTATTTTCTTTCTCTTCTTTCACTGCTTTTAATTCTCTTTAAAAGTCTTCTCTTCTTCCTACCTCACCCCTTTCTCCAAATTTCTATATCCTTGTATCCTGAAGATTTCAAGATTTTTCTATAAAGTAAATCTGAGGTAATTTTCTTATATCTCAAAAATGGGGGCTTTAATATACCCTTCCTCACAGAGTTTTCATGGTTGAATGTAAAGTATCTAGCACCATGCTTGAGACCAAGTGGCTCTCAATATTTATTTATTTTTTCCTCATCCCAAATTTAAAGAGTAGGAAGAACAGTTAACTTTAATTTGTGAAAGATTTCTTTTTTCAAAAGAATTTTTTTCCTGATTGTAGATATAACTCACGCTCACTGAAAAAAACTTTAAAAAGCAAAAAATAAAGAAGAAAAGTAAGCTATAATTTGACAACCCAGAGATTAATAACCTTACATTTTGGTGAATTTCCTTATTTTTTTCCCTGTAAATCCATTTATTTTATGTACTTTGTGTAATCGTGTGCATATCTTTCTGTATTGTTTCCAGGGAATAGAACATTTTCTTAAAAATACAATTTTATTGAAGTATGTGAAACATTACAGACAGGTAAAAGAGGCTTCAGTACTCTAGGTTAGCAAATCATAGCATATAGATAAGAGTAATTCACAATGATTTTTCCTTTTATTTAATGTAATGGGACACAGATTAAAATGCCAATACTGGCCAGAAAGAGAAAACAAATGGTGAAGTGGTTTTCAAAGGTAAGGAGCAATAGGATCTATGGTGAGCTGGAGAATGAATGTTTTGCCCAAAGACATTCAAATTCAGTTTAAAAAACTTGATAATGGCCATTTAAAACAAGTCTGCCTCACAAGCTACTGGATTGTGAGCCCTGACTGAGAACATATTTTTCAACTCCTTTATGCCTGGCCATGTTTAGGATGTTAGGAGTGAGACAGATGAATAAAGAGAGACCTCACAAATACATAAATAAAGCTCACTTTATTTAGAAAGGCAAGATATTTCAAATACTCTCAGTGGAACAAAAGATCAGGCAGTTAAGTAAGTTAATATTTCCATTGCTCACACAATTACCCCAAAGCCCCTATTTAATAAATACCCTGTGGAATGCCAGTATTTCCATAACCTGACTGTTAAGTGCTGTTATTGATTCGTTTACAATAATTGTCTATAAAAAAAACCCCAAAAAACCTTAAAAATGCATTGTGTAATTTCTATGATAGCGGTCTCAGTTTATAAATAAAATACTTTATTATTGCATTTGTCATCCCAGCAGCAAGAAAAAGAGAGAGAGAGTGCTATGTATTATTGTCTATGATTGCTTCTGAGCTACAACATCAGAGCTGAGTAGTTGCACCAGAGACCATATATTTCTCAAAACCTAAAATATTTTCTGTCTGGCCATTTACTGAAAACTTTGCTGATCCCTGCCCTAGATTATTGTGACTTGTTTTGAAATATGTATAAATGGAGCCAAACATTAACTTCCTGACATTTTAAGTAAAAATGTGTAATAGGCAATAGAAATGCAAAAACTCATGATTATATGCATCCATCAACAGGTTTAAAATACATGAAGCAGTCATATGTCAATTATACCTCGATATTTTTAAAAAGGTGAATGTGGAAAAAATACACGAAACAGTAACTCTCAGAATTGAAGGGAAAAATAAATAATTCAGTAATAATAGTTGGACAATTCAGTATCCCATTTTCAATAATGAATAGAAAAACTAGAGAGAAGATCAGAACACTATAAAGTAACTAGACCTAACATATCTATAGAACACTGTCCAACAACAGCAGAATATACATTCTTCTCAAGTTCATATGAAATATTCTCCAAGATAGACCATATGTTAGAGCATAAAAGCAAGTCTTAAATTTATAAGGATTGAAATTATACAAAGTATGTTCTCCAACCACAGTGGAATGAAAGTAGTAATTGAAAACAGAAGGAAATTTGGAAATTTACAAAAGTGTGGAAAGAATACACCTTTAAACAACCAATGGGTTAAAGAAGAAATCACAAGAGAAGTTAGAAAATGTTTTGAGATGAAGTGAAAAAACACAACATACTAAAACTTACGGGATGCAGTGAAAGTAGTACTCATAGGGAAATTTATAACTGTAAACATGCATTAAAAAAGAAGAAATACCTCAAACCAATAACCTAGACTTCTACCTTAAGGAACTAAAAAAAGAAGAGCAAATTGAACCTAAAGCTCGCAGAATGAGGGAAATAGTAAAGCTAAGAGCAGAAATAAATAAATGGAAAATAGGAAAAGTGAAATCAACAAAACCAAAAGTTGGTCCTTTAAAAAGATCAACAAAATTGACAAACTTTTAGCTAGACGGACATGTCCAAGAAAAGAAAGAAGGCTCAAATTACTAAAATTAGAAATGAAAGTGGGGACATTGCTACCCACTTTGCAGAAATAAGATTATAAGAGAATACTACACACAATTATATGCCAACAAATTAGATAACTTAAAGATATTCCTAAAAAGACACAAACTACTAAAACTGACTTATGAAGTAATAGGCTATCTGAATACATCTATAACAAGTAAAGAGATTTAGCTAGTAACCAAAAAACTTCCTGGAAAGCAAAGCTCAGGACTAGATGACTTCACTGGTAAATTTTATCAGATGTTTAAAGACAAATTAACAATTCTTCACAAATTCTTCCTTTTTAAAAAAAAAAGAAGAGGAAGGAATCATTCCCAATTCATTTTATGAGACCAGCATTGCCCTGATACCAAAACCAGACAAATCACAAGAAAACTACAGACTAATATCCCTGTGAATAATTATGCAAAAATCCTGAATAAAATACTAGCAAACCAAATCTAGCACCATATAACAAGGATTATAAATCATGTCCAACTGGAATTTCTTTCCGGAATGGTTCAACATACAAATAGCAATCAATATAAAACATCATCTTAATAGAATAAAGGACAAAATCCACATGATCACCTCAATAGATGCAGAAAAAGCATTTGACGAAATTCAACACACTTTATGATAAAAACATTTAACAAACTAGGAATAGAAAGGTACTTTCATAACTTGGTAAAGGGCATCTATGAAAAATCCATAGAGAAACACAAAGCTAACATCATACTTTAATGGTCAAAGACTAAAAGCTTTCCCCTCTAAAATCAGGAATGAGATGAGAATGTTGCTTTCACCACTTCTATTCAATATCATACTGGAGATTCTAGTTGAGGCAATTAGATGAGACAAATAAAAAACATCCAACTTGGAAGTGAAGGAGCGAAAATACCTCTATTTGCAGATGACATAATCTTATATAGTGAAAACCCTATAGAACACCCCCCCACACACACACACAAAACTATTAGAGCTAATAAACGAATACGGCAAGGTTACAGGATACAAGATGAATA
This sequence comes from Pteropus alecto, assembly GCF_000325575.1. Lineage (NCBI taxonomy): Eukaryota > Metazoa > Chordata > Mammalia > Chiroptera > Pteropodidae > Pteropus > Pteropus alecto. The sequence goes on along the minus strand of NW_006429634.1, from coordinate 2,183,102 downwards.
TGCAAAAATCTGTTGTATTTATTTGCTAGCAATGAACGATCTGAAAATGAAATTAAGAAAACCATTCCATTTATAAGAGTATCAATCAATCAATCAATCAATCAATCAATTTAACCGAAGGAGTACAAGACTTATACACTGAAAACTACAAAATATGGTTGAAAGAAATCAAAAAGACCTAAATAAATGGAAAGGTATTCCCTACTCATATTGGAAGACAATATTATTAAAGTAGCAGCACTCCCCAAACTGATCTACAGATTTGATGCAATCTTTATCAAAGATTTTTGCACACTGATCCTAAAATTCATATGAAAATGCAGGGGACCCAGAGGAGCCAAAACAATTTTGAAAGAGAACAAAATTGGAGGACTCATTTCTCAATTTTAAAATTTACTACAAAGCTATGGTAATGAAGACAGCATGGTATTACCTTAAGGATAGACATGCAGATCAGTGGAATAGAATTGAAAGTCCAGAAATAAGCGCATTCATCTATGGTGAAATGATTTTCAACAGGTTATGAAGACCACTCATTTGAGAAAAGAATGGTCCCTTCCAAATTGTGCTGGCATAACTGGGTATCTACATGCAAAAGAATGAATTCGGACTCCTACCTTACTCCATATACAAGAAAGACCTAAATGTAAGAGCTAAAAATGTAAAACTTTTAGAAGGAAACATAGTTGTAAATCTGTGTGATCTTGGATTAGGCAGCATTTCTTAGATATGACACCAACAGCACAAGGAACCAAAGAAAGATAAGTTGGGCACCATCAAAATTAAATTTTTTGTGCATCAGAAAACACTAAGATGGAAAGGAAAAGACAGCCCAGAGAAAGAGAGGAAACATCTGCAAATCATAAGGATCTAGAATCTACAATATGTAAAGAACTTTTAAAACTCATCAATAAGAAGTCAAAAGACTCTGTTAAAAAATAGACAAAGGATTTGAATAAACATTCTTACAAAGACGATATATGAATGGTCAGTTAGCACCTGAAAAAATGCTCAACATCATTAGTCATTAGAGAAATGAAAACTAAAACCACAATGAAATACAGCACACACACTAGAATGGCTATAATCAAAAATATAGAAAATAACAAGCGTTGATGAGGATGTAGAGAAAATAGAACCCTCGTACATTGGGAATGTAAAATGATACAGCTTCTGTGGAAAACAGTTTGGTAGTCCTCAAAAAGTTAAGCACAGAGTTACTATGTGACACAGCAATTCTATTCTTAGGTCTATACCCCAAGAGAAATTAAAACATCCACACAAATACTTGTATATAAATGTTCATAGCAGCATTATTCATAATAGCCAAAAAGTGGAAACAACCCAAAAGTTCAACCGATGAGTGGATAAACAAAAAGCAATACATCTATATAGTGAAATGTTACTCAGCCATAAAAAGGAATAACATTGATACATGCTACAACACAGATGAACTTTGAAAGCATGCTAAGTGAAAGAAGCTAGACACAAAAGGCCACATATTGTGTTTCCATTTATATGCAATGTAGAATAGGCAAATACATAGAGAAAGTAAATTAGTGGATCTGGGAATCAATGGGTGGAAGCAAGAATGTGAGTGACTGCTAGAGTGAATGGAGTTTCTTTTTTGGGTAATGAAAATGTCCTGGAAATAAATAGGGTCATGGTTATACAACCTTGTGAGTATATTTAAATGACTACTGAATTGTTCATTTTTATATGGGGAATTTTATGGTATGTGAATTATATATCAAAAAGGAAAAAAACCGCACCATAATTGGAGGAAGGATTAGATTTGAGAGTCATTCATAGAGGCAATTATTTAAGGAATGGGAGTGAATACTCTGTAGGAGTGCTGCCCAATAGAATTTTTCTGAAATGAAGCAAATGTTCTACATCTGTGCTGTCTAATTTTGAGTGTTTAAAAATACTAAATATGCATGTAAAACAGTCAGAAAAGCTGTATACCAAACTGTCACAGTGCTTCCCCTGCAGAGCTAAAAAAAAAAAACAAATGGCTTTGGAGTACAGGCTTAGAGTAAATACTCAGTCTCTCCACAGCTTTGCTTCTTTACCTTTAAAATGGTAATAACAGATTTTATTTAGTTTTTAAAAAGTTAATTAGTTACATGCAAGACCACCTGCTGCAGCACTGGGCTTGCGGGGTCATTCACAGTGTGTTCTATGTGAAAGGCACTCCTGGAGCATAAGGCAGAAGACAATGCAAGTGGTGCTCTTCAGAACCAGGCAACATGGTGGCACTGATTATAGGAAAGGTCTCTTAGAGCCTCAGCAAATGTAAATACCTTTTCCTAACCCAAGGGAAAAAACCCTCAAATTCCTTAGCTTCAGAGTTTAGATGTTTTGAAAATGACCTTAGAACAATGCAGAGTTAAAGCTGTTTTTGTTGTTATTAATGAAGCACAAAGGCAGAATAGCCACAACATCACCATGTCACTTCGGAATGTGAACCCGTGCCTGCAGAAAGGACATCTTCTATCACCCCTCTCCACCCCAACATAGTTTTTCCACCATCAAATAACCGCATGAAAAAAACATTTGAAACGGCTTTGGACTCCCTGCCTGGTTTGTGTTGGGCTTATTTTTCTAGTTTCTAGGGCTAGGCCAGGAGTAGGGCCAAGAGAATCTTAAATCAGGACAAAGTAAAGATGATGAAGTCCGTGTTTTTATTTTCAGTGGTGTGGTTCATCAAAGAGCCGACTGGAGAAGCATCCATGAGAAGATCTGTCAGCTCCTGATTCCGCTGCGCACTTCTATGCCCTTCTACAATTCAGAGGAAGAACGTCAGCATGGCCTCCACCAGCTGCAGCAGCGGCAGGTAGGGCCTATCGGATGGTTACAGGGTTAATTCACGGGCGTAGCAAAACTGTCCAGGAGAAAGGGTGTACTGAGTTGAGATCACTAAACTCTAACCTCTGTGAGAGCAGAGACTTCGTTTTGTGTCTTTATGTCCTCAAAACCATTCGGTTGCTTGTTTTCCACATGGTTACCGACTACCTCCTATATTCGTTCCTTGGGCTGCTATAACAAAATACCATAAATAGAGAGGGAGGGGGTTTAAATAACAGAACTTTATTTTCTCACAGTTCTGGAGGCTAGAAGTCCAAGATCAATGATAGATATCCATAGGTTTGGTTTCTTCTGAGGCCTCTCTCCTTGGCTTACAGATGGCGGTCTTCTTGCTGTGTCCTTGCATGGTCTTTCCTCTGTGTACACACATCCCTGGTATCTCTTTGTGTGTCCAAATTTCTTCTTATAAGGACACCAGTTCGATTGGATTAGGGCCATCTTAATGGCCTCATTTTAAACTTAAACACTTATTTAAAGGCTCTGTCTCTAAATGTAGTTACATTCTGAAGTACTAGGGGTTAGTGATTCAACATACGAATTTTTGGGGGGTACAAAATTCAGCCATAAAACCCATACTGTAAGAAAAGCCTAGGCACATAGTAGGATGTATGAATACACTAGTGAGTAAATTAAAGAGTTTAGGAGAACTATTATCATGGCATTGATAGCATCTTGATCATTCTAAAAAAATCGTGCTTTATAAACCATAAATCTCAAAACACCAGATTCATCCATTTTAATGTTGTGACACTTTGAGAGTGACCTTAGAACAATACAGAGTTAAAGTTGTTTCTGATATTAGCTAAGCAGGATAACTCCAGAAGGAAAAATAAGATATTTATCTCAAAATTAACTCAAACAGAAAGGCAGAAAGTTTTCGATTGTCCTGAGGCATGACAGCTTTCTCAACTAAAATGTTATTATAAATATAAGAATAATATTTATTTAATAATTTTATATGGAGCACTCATTTATGCCAAACACTACGTAAGATGAAAAGACACTTGTTCCTGGGCGTTGATGAACTCACAGTCCAAGTTTGCCTTTTATATCACCGATTTTGGGTCGCACGTCCACCTTAATACAGGCAGGTTCGCTGTATTAAACTGGTTGTACCCTAAACTGTTTGTGCCCTCAACCAGTTTACTAGGTGTTTGCCTTATCTCTAGGTGTACCTCCATTCACCATTGCCTTTTACCTTTAGGCTTTCTCAGATGATCTAGTTTTTTCTTCCACAGAAGCATTTGATTGAATTCTGCTACACCGTAGCCCAGAAATATCTCTTTGAAGGAAAACATGAAGATGCTGTCCCAGCAGCTTTGCATTCTCTTCGCTTCCGCATGAATGTGCACGGCCTGAGTTCAGTAGAGCTTGTGCCTGCTTACCTGCTGTTGGCTGAGGCTAGCCTTGGTAAGTGGAACTGACTTGAGATCCCCTGGAGGCCTTATGAAGTGCTATACTGGGTCATATCGGTGGCCGAAGAGTCCAGCCTTGGACTCCTTCCATTTTTGTGGAAGAGCAGGATTGCTGTAAAGGTTACCACAAGGTGGAGAAGGAGATGCCATGGACTTTTGGCTACAACTGACAGAAATCCACTCCAGCTGGCGTAAGCAAAAGGAGGGAATTTATTAGGATGCTGGAGTGTCTTAAGGGAAGTGAGGCTTCACGAGGTGCTAGAGTCAGAATGCTGTAACAAACTAAGGCTGGTGCTCTCAGTTTCTCTTTCTTGGGCCTTTTCTCTTATCTCTCTGCTTCTCTCTCCTTATCTGCTTTATATTCCATCTCTGCAGACCAGATTTTTCTATCCCGTTCTTACTGCAGAAGAAAACTACCCCTAAATTATCAGATGTGGCTTAAATTTACATCGAATGTACATGTCCCCCAGGTTCGAGGTAGGTAATAGAAACTAATTAGCATCTGATTTTCAATTTTAAATTCCTAGAAGAAAGAATTGTGTTGACTCAGCTTGAGGGTGGTATCTACCTTTATCTTTGTGTCAGGGTCACATAGTTCAAATAGGATTATAGGAACCTGCTCCTATAGATGGGAGAGGCAGTTCTGAGAGTGGGGAGCACAGACTTGGCAAGCATTGCACATGGTAGATGCAACAAAAGGAAAATTAGCACTTTTGAGAGGAATTAACATTTTTGAGCACCTACTGTGTTTTAGGTACTGTACTTCTACTTTGTACATATTAATAGCAACCATTTTTTTTTTTAAAAAAACAAACTTAAAAAAATATAACTGTTGGAAATGCCATACAAAGAACTTTTTCCCCTGAGCTATCTGAGAGTAAGTTGCTTACCCGATGCCCTATGCCTTGAATATTTCAGTGTGTATTTTCCACACAGATGGTTTCCTTCATAATCACAATACAATCATTATCTACTATCATTACTAACCAGACTCCACTCAAGTTTCTCCAGTGACCCCAACAGCATCTTTATAGTGAAAGGATACAGCTCAGAATCATGCTTTTCATTTTGTTACCATGTGTCTTCAGTCTCCTTCATTTTGAATAGTTTCTCAATATTTCCTTGACTTCTATGACTTTGATACTTTTAAATATTAAAGTCCAGCTATTTTCTAAAATGTCCCTCAGTTTGAGTTTCTCCGATGTTTCTTCATGACTGGATACAGGTGATGTATCTTTGCAGGAATATCACAGAAATGATGCTGTGTTCTTTTCAGCCTGTAAGTTGGCACATGTTTTCAACTTGTTCCATTACTAATGATGATCATTTAAGTTACTTTATTAAGATGATATCTGCCA
>NW_006429634.1:2143445-2177432 GCF_000325575.1 Pteropus alecto | reverse complement strand
TTCCCTTCTTTGCAATTAATAAGTAGTTTAAGGGGAGCAGTATTTTGAAAATATATAACTATCCTATTTCTCATCAAACTTTCAATATATTCATTATTTATTTTTTATCAGTATAGACTCTTGGTTTCCTGTTTTAGTTGATGAGCTGTACTCCCTTACTATCATTAATTGGATGCTCAAACTGTCCCTGATTTGGTAAGTGGCAGCCCATTCAGGCTGGCTTCTGTGTCTCTTTGACACATCTCCTTTGTTCTTTGATCACTTTTCTGCCTTCTGGAACATATCTCCAAGGAGCCTTGATTTTCTTTAGTGGAAAATGGAATTCAGAAGCCAAGAGTTGTGCACTAGACATATGCATTGCTGTTAGAGTATGGTTGCTCCTAGGCCTTCTCAGTGGACAGAGTTAAAGAATATGTATAAATATAATAATGTTTATACACCTACATACATTGCATCTAAATTTATTTTTATGTATCTGTATCTATATATCTCTTTATGTATATATGACCATGGGTCCATACCAGAACACCAAATCCAGTCCAAAACTACCACAAAGTTCAATGTAATTTTCTCCCATTCCATATTGGTAGTTCCTTTCTCTGACAGTGAAAATACTGGCTTCTTTCTTCATTAATATGTTTACATATTTAATTAGTTCCCTTTTATGAACCAACTTCCCATCTCCAACCCTATCCTCTGCCTTTGCAGATGCCCTCCTCTCCACTCGGGGCTGACTCCTCCTTCTGTTCTACCTCTTCTACATGGGCTTCCTCCTCACTAGTTTGGGCTTTGACTCCACATACCAGGACATTTAACTGCAAGAATGCTTTCCTCACCCCATTCAAGTTTGACTTCTCATTCTATACTGTCCCTCCTTGGGAAGAGTACTGGACAAGGAAATACAGCCCAGGTTCTGATTATTTCTGACACTGGCTAGCTCTGGGATTTTGGAAGAGCCACCCTGGCCTAAGTCTTATCATCTCTCATTTGGACTGTTGCCTGCCGACTGATCTCTACACATCTTTGGCCTCCCTCTAATCTGGCTTCTATACAAAATGTGATCAAGTCACTCCACTAAAGACCAAATTCCTAAAGCAACCTATGGGTCCAGGCTTTATGAATTCTCTCACCTTGTCTTGAATTCTTTTCTCTTTCCTTTTAGGTACACTGGCCTTCTCTCGTTTCTTCAGAAGCACTGTGATGCTTCCTTACTCTGGAAGGCTTTTCTCTAGCCACTCTTCCCACTTCTCTCTTCCCCTTCACCTAACCAATGCTTATTCATCCTTCAGGTCTCAGCTCAAGAGTTACCGCTCCATTGTCTAGAAGACTTTCCCAAGCACCCAGACTGGGTCGAGTCTCTCTTTATGTACCCAGTTAGAAACCTCTTCCTTTTTTCTAGGTACTTACTTCAATAATAATTATATATTCACTGATGAGATTGTTTGATTAAAGTCTCTCTCCTCCACTAGACTATAAGCTCAGGGAGAACTAGAACTGTATCTATTCTTACTCATCATAGTGTCTTCACTCCCAGAACAGTACTTAGGGCCCAGAAGGGACTCAAAAGCCCCTCTTATAATACCTGACACCTAGAGTAGGCATTCTGTAAGCACTTGTTGAATCCGAGTCCTCTTTACAGGATTGTTTTGAAGATTAAATGAATTTGTATGTAATGAACATGAAAGTGCTTTGCAAGCTAGAAAGTTCAGTCTAAATGGAAGGTTTCATTATAATTCCCACGGTCATTGATTTGAAACCTTGCCAACCTTTTTGAAAGTCTAAATAAATCACATCCCTGTACACATGCCTCTTTTTCCCATCTTACAGATTTCTGCAGACTGGAGTGGGAAAATAGCAGGTATTCAGCCTTTTTTTTTTTTTAAGTAAAGCTTTGGAACTTTAATAACTAGAAATGATACTTTTAGTAACTCTTCAAAGAGGAGCCATCTTACTCATCTTCCCCCACTGTTGTCAGCTCTTTGGAACTGGGAGAGCCTGGGTTCAGATTCCAACTCTTTCTTACTGGTTGGGTGATCCCAGGCATCAAGCTTTTTCTTACCTTAGGGCTTTCACATGTACCGTTCCTTCTGCCTGGAATGCTCTTTTCTCCCTTGTACATGTCTGTCTTCTTTTCAACTGTCAGGTATCTGCTTAAATGTCACCTTCTCAGAGAGGTGTTCTTTAATCATCCAAACAGAGTAGGTTTCTCCCTGCTTTTTTAAGATTACTGTGTTCTGTTCATTTCCTTCATAGCATTTCATTTTTTGTGTGTTTATTGTATGCCTACTTCACTTGGTTATAAGCTCCTTGAGGTCAGAGATCATGCCTGAGTACATACCAACATGTACTCAGTAAATTAGATGAATATATGGTTGAATGAATGAGTTTCCTCCTCTGTAAATTCCTCCTCAGATATTTATTTCACAGGGTTATTGGCAGACTTAAATCACAGATACCAATGGCCTAGCATAGTGTAGGGCAAAGAACAGGCCCTCAGGAAATACCGATTTCCTTTTCTTCTCTTGCATGCCCCACAGCCACACCTTTGAATCATCTGTGACTGCTTTATTCTGTGTTTCTTTATTTTCATCACCAAGTCCTGCAAAATCTTCCCCCATAATGTCTTTCAGATCTGCCACTAACCCAGTGTCAGCCTGTTGTTTCACCCTTCAGGCAAGTTCTACTGCTCCTTAATGGACTATCCTTTCTCTATCTACTCCACATACTATTACGATCACCCTTTAGATAATCTCACTTCCTTAGGCAACTTTATATCTCTACTACCTCCACTCCATCCCTATGCCTCTCCAGGTAAGCACTCTGCATAAGAGGGCATACCTGAATGTGCCCACTCATTAGTCACAATTTTAGTTCTGACCTGCTTATAACAGCCCATTCCTCTCACCTCACTGTACCCCATTCTCTGAATTTGCAGCCTCATAGTTTTTTTTCTCCCAGGCATACCTTTTCCTTTGGGATTGATGCTTGTTTAGACACTAGTAAGGCTTGGCCTTGGAGCCATCCTTCTTTGGTATTGCCTCCTTGAATGAGAACTGGACAAAGAAAATTTAAAATTTCTAGTCTTTGTCAATACCCTCTACCAATTTTTTTCTCTATCTAAACAATCTTAGCCAAGAGTCATTTTCTTCTTTAAATTTGAGAGGACCTCAGTCTAAAGCTCTTATTTTATAACAAAACCTACATGGAAGATGCGACTTGCCATGAGCCAGGTCAGGGGTATAGGCTTCTTGCTTTAATCTAGAATCTTCCCACATTAGTTTCCCATGTTAGTTTGAGCTTCGGTCAAGCAAATTTACTTACTTCCTCTTGTAGATGGTTCTTCATCTCTCCTTTACTTCAGTGACAGATCATTACAACTAAAATAAAATAATGGTTTTTTTTTTTTTTTTAACTAGGCCTGGGAGGAAGGACAAAGAACAGAAAATTGATTCACTAGGGGTTCATGTCCTCATCTTCTGACCCTTTCTTGGTGCCATTTCTGCTGCAGCATCCATCACATGAAATACTTCACACACACAGCGTGCCTCTGGCTCTGCAGAAGCCTGTCAGTAGTTTTCTGTTCAGTTCTGACAAGCTCCCTAAGAGGCAAGCAGGGATGCAGGCAATTGTTATGTATTTTTACAGCTAAACAAAAAGTTTTAAGTGTCATGAGTATAAGAATATTAGAAATAAAGGTGACTTTTGCTTAATAACTGTGCGTTGTCCATTATAGCTCCTAAACGTCTTTTCATATCTACTCTATCTTCAGTCACTGCCTTAGTTCAGGCTCTTATCAGTGCTTCACTATTTCAAAAGTCTTTTGGTGAAGCTTCCACTTTTCTTCCTTCTCTCTGGTCTCTGCTCCACATTGGCTCTAGACGAGCCTTCTAAATCTAAATCTAATTCTCTCTTTCATTCTGAAAATCCTTTAATTTTTATCCACATGCATCAAGCTCTTTGGCATGACATACTAAGCCATTGATAATCTGTCCCCTGCCTACCTCTTTATCCTCACTTCCTGCCACTCTGTCTCTCACATTTTGTGTTCCAGACTAATTGATATATAGTTCTCTGAATATGGCATACTATTTCATAGCTTCATGATTTTGCATGTGTTACCTCTGCCTAGGATGCTGTCTCCCTCATCTATCTGGAAAACTTCTATTTATTCTCAAAACCCAGCTCAGACTTTCCTGATTGTCTTATCTCCACTGCCATAACAAATATCATAGACTGGATGGTTTAAGCAACAAACATTTATTTCTCACAGTTCTAAAGGCTGAAAGTCCAAGATCAAGTTACTAGCGGATTTGGTGTCTGGTGAGGGCCTATTTACTGTCTTGTAGATAGCAGGCTTCCTGCTATATTTTCACATGGCCAAGAGAGATCATCTCTTGTGTGTCTTCTTATACAGGCACTAATCCCAGTAATACGGTGTCCACTCTCATGACCTATTACCTCCCAAAGGCCCTACCTCCAAATACCATCACTTTAGGGATTGTTGTAACATGTGAATTTTGGAGGAAACAACATTCAGTCCAAAGTACTGACCATACCTTTCCCCACTCCATTGTTTTTGTCCACCTCACCCATAGAATGAAACACTCTCTGTCACTTCCAAATCTTATGATTTCACTATTGTTGCACTCATACTATGTTATGAATATATTTGTTTTCATGTCACATATTCATTCCCCCAACCCAACTATAAATTTTTCAAGGATAATGGCTTTGATTCATCTTTTAGTCCTATCATTCAACATAATGCCTGGTACATAAATATACATGTATATTTAAGTTGCAATACAATTTGCATACCACATAATTCTCCCTTTTAAAGTACAGTTCAATGGTTTTAGTAAATTCAGAAAATTGTGCAACTATAACTATGTTTAATTCCAGAACATTTTAGTTACCCCAAAATGGAACCCCATACCCATATTAGCAGTCACATCCCATTTCCCCATACGCACAGTCCTTGGCCACCACCAATCTATGTTCTGTCTTCATGGATTTGCCTCTTCTGGACATTTCATATAAATAGAATCACACAGTATGTGGACTTTTGTGTCTGGCTTTTTTCACTTAGCAATGTGTTTTCAATGTTCATCATGTTATAGTGTGTATCAGTACTTCATACCTTTCCATAACTGAATAATATTCCACTCATGGATATAGATAGACCACATTTTGCATATCTACTCATCACTTGATGGACATTTGTTTTTATTTTTTTGATTATTATTATTAGGCTGCTATGAACATTTATGTATGAGTTTTTGTGTGTCAATAAATGTTTGAGTCAATGAATAAATGAGTGAATGTATGGTGACATATTTCATTATGTATTCTCTGGCCAGGGTATGAATTATAAACCTCTTTCCTTCTTTTGGGCAGGTCTGGGCCACATCGTCCAGGCTGAGGAGTATCTATCCCAAGCCCAGTGGACAGTCCTCAAATCAACTGAATGTTCTTATGCCACCCACTCTTTACTGCATCGGAACCTGGGACTTCTCTGTATGGCTAAGGAAAACTACGAGGAAGCCCGTTATCATCTGGCCAACGATGTAAACAAGCTAAATTATAACACTTAAATGTTTATTCTTATACTCGTGACTCTGTTTAGTTGTTGTTGTTTTTAACTGAGCATTTCTCTCAATTACTTTCTGTTTACAACTGACTGGTGGGATATTAGCAAGAACACAATTCTAACAACCTGAGTTCAAGCCTTTCCACTTTCTGGCTGTGCAGCCTTGGCCAGGTCACATCATTTCCCCAAGCTTCCACTGTTCCGAGGAAGCAGAACAGTGTGCTGTTAAGAGAAGGGCTTTACTTCTAGTTCTATTTCTGTAGTTTCATCAGCCATATATTCTTTGACAATTATTTAACCTATTTCATCATCTGTAAGACAGAAATCATAACATTATCTCTGCCTCTTTGGGTCATTGCAGAGATAAATAATAGGACAATATTAGCTATTATTTTTATAAATAACATCAATGTGTCCACTTTGGAGTGTGGTTATTAAATTTAAATGAGCTAGTGGTATATGAAAGTTCTTTATAAGCTATAAAACTCTGTGCAAATGTTAGATAGGATGATGAGAGTAATGATTGAGCTGTTCTTCCAAAATTTATGAGGTTTCTATTAGGATTTCAGTATTAGGCAATATTACTAAAGAGAAGAGAAATCTGAATGAAGTTAAGGGTCAGACTGAAGTCTCTAGGCAGGTTGGTTCTCTCTTCAGCCTCTGCATTGGGCAACCCTCCCTCTGGTTGGTGGCCACTTGCACAATGCCCATAAATCCACTGGGAACATTTTTTGTGCTGATTAGTCTCCATATCCCCTTACGCCAAATCCATTCTCTGCCCTACTCTGCCCTGGGAGGCTGACCTCTGTGTGCAATACAACCTGGACTTTATTGCTCTCTGGCTTTGGTTGAGTATGGAAAGTGAGAGGAGTGGCAGAGGACTGAGGTTGAGAGGAGAAAGAGATTGGGATATTTACTCTCTCTGCTGCCTTTCTGCCCCACCCCAGTTCCGGCAGGGGCAGTGTTCCTCCATGACCACAGCTCCTGTCAGGAAGCCTTCTTCCGTAGCTGCAGCTCTTGCTAGATCCTGGTAACCCTGCTTTATCCCCTTGCTTTTTCAGGAGTCGGGATGGTAATAACTTCTTGCTGTCGATAATCCCTAGTGGTTCACTAGCTCTTGTTGGTTCCTTAACCTTTCTGCATCTCTGTGAATAATTATTTCATTAAGCTATCTTCAGGAAATAATTTTGAGGGGACCATCTACTTCCACCTTGGAGCCTGACTAATACACTTCTTCATCTGTTTCTTTACACAAATATACTCTACACCCTCTGACAAATTAGGCAGAGACTCATTCTGTCTTGAGCTGAGTCACACTGTTAAGAATTAAACCAAGCTCAGCTCTTCTGTAAGTGGCCTGAGGTGACCTCCAAAAATGGTTTGTTATTTACTTGACCCAGAAAACCCCACAAACTCATGCAAATCAAGAGGTTCAAATCTCCGTGTTCACTTTAAGAACACCCGTGAAACTGCCTAGGCCATTCAACATATGCATATCCGAAAAGCCATCAAGTATCTGAAGGACGTCATTTTACAGAAGCAGTGTGTGCCATTCCATTGTTACAATGGTGGAGTTGGTAGGTGTGCCCATGCCAAACAATGGGGCTGGACATAGGGTCTGTGGCCTAAAAAGAGTGCTGAATTTTTGCTGCACATGCTTAAAAATGCAGAGAGTAATGCTGACCTTAAAGATTTAGATGTAGACTCTCTGGTCATTGGGCACATCCAGGTGAACAAAGCTCCCCAAATGCGGCGCAGAACTTAGAAAGCTCACGGACTGATTTACCCCAACCTGAGCTCTCCCTGCCATGCTGAGATGATCCTTACTGAAAAAGAGCAGATTGTTCCTAAACCAGAAGAAGTTGCACAGAAGAAAAAGATATCCCAGAAGAAACTGAAGAAGAGAAACTTATGGCCTGGGAGTAAATTTAGCATCAAATAAATGCTAATAAAAGTAAAAAAAAAAAAAAAAAAGAAGAAGAAGAAGAAAAAATAGACCAAGCTCAGATTACTCAGCCTAGGTTTGAAAAAAAGGATATAAATGTCTAACCACTGTGCTGTATACCTGAAATTAATATTGACTGTCAACTGTAATTGAAAATTTAAAAAAATTTAAAAAACAACCATGGCTTTATTGACACATACCAAAAAATTCACCCACTCTAGGTGTACAACTCAATGATTTGTAGCAAACTTATAATAGTGTTGGGAAGCCATCAGCACAATCCAGTTTTAGAACATTTTCATCACCTTGAAGGGATCCCTCACATCCATTTGCAGTCATTTCTCATTCTCATACCCTCTAGATTTGCCTTCTCTGGACATTTACTATAAACAGAATAATATGTACTCTTCTGCATCTGACTTCTTTCACTTAGCAAAATTATTGTGAGATTCATCCGTGTTGTTGTGTGTATCAATACTTCATTCCTTTTGTTGCTGAGTAGTAGTCCATCATATTAATATACCATGATATGTTTATCCATTCATCAGCTGATGGACATTTGGGTTGTTTCCACTTTTTGGCTATTATGAATAATGTTGCTATGAACATTTGTATACAAGTATTTGTGTGGATGTTTTTATTTCTCTTGGACATATACCAAATAATGGAATTGCTGTGTCATATAGTAACTTTTTGAGAACTGCCAAACTGTTTTCCACAGAGGCTGTATCATTTTACATTCCTTCCAACGATGTACGAGGATTCTGTTTTCTCCACATCCTTGACAATACTTGTTATAGTCTGCCTTTTTGATTAGAGCCATTCTAGTGTGTGTGAAGTGGTATCTCATTATGATTTTATTTTGCATTTTCTTAATGACAAAAAATGTTAAGCATCATTTTATGTACTTATTAGTTATTGGTATGCATTCTTGGAGATATGTCTATTCAGATCCTTCGCTTATTTTTTAATTGGGCTGTTGTAAAAGTTCTCTGTATATTCCGGATACAAGTCTTTTATGGGATATATGATTTACAAAGAGAGTTCAAGCACTTTCCTTCTTCCTTTTGCTATAGATTTATTTTGCCAGTTGTGCATTTGGAACAGAAGACATCAGGACCTCAGGAGGCTACTTCCATCTGGCTAATATCTTCTATGGTCTTAATAAGTTGGACCTGGCAGACACGCTGTACACCAAGGTGAGCTGGAGAATATGGGAGCTGAGCCTTGACACAGGCCTTGTCTCACAGCTGGTGTCGATTCATTCATGAGAAATTTGAGGCATCGAGAGATGAAGTGACTTGCCCAAGTTCACACAGGCTGATACATGATACATTCCACTTTTCTCTCCTGTTTCTCTACTACCAAAATAGGTTAGTCCTTAGCATCCATGGAGCAATTAACAAATAATAAGTGATGGGTCAAATGCTCCAAATAGACTGCCATATATATATGCTCTGTCATATCCACAGGACCAAGCTAATATGGGCATATTGAGGTGTGTGATAGAGAAGATGAGATTTTTAAGGGAAAATTATTGTTCAAAGGTCATACGAAGGGAACAAAGAACATGAAAGAACTTTGAAATTTCCAATTTTGTATGTAAAAGGTTTTAAACTATTTCCAGTATATTAGTTATGTTCATACGGTAACGCCTCACTTAGCAAGCAACTATTTCTGTGTGTGATATAGGCTCTCCTGCTGTGACTGTTTATTCGTATTTTAGACCCACTTGTGAGGAGAAAGCACTGTGGTGTAGCTGAAAAGAATGAGCTTCAGAGTCAGACAGATTTGAATTTAATTCCTGGCTGTGCCACATAGCAGCTCTTACAAAAGTCAAGTGCGATCTTAACTTTTCTGAGCTTCAATTTATCTTTCTGTAAAATGGCAATAAGAAGAATATGACCTCAATGGGGATGTTGTGAGGATGTAAAGGTTTAGTTGTATGTGCTCAAACAAATGGTAGCCATTGTTATTAAACCCCACCAGGGTTGTCCCCAGGTCAGCCTGCCACATGCCCTTTGTAGCTCAACACTTGTCACACTCACTTTAGCCAGGCCTGTGTGGGCTCCTAAGGCTACCTCTGCCTCCAGACACAGTGAGAATGGGAGTCTGAAGACTGTCAGGAAACCTGGCCAGAGGCGCTGCGCTCCAAGCTGGCTGGCCCGATGGCTAAGGTCTGGCCTGCTTGTCTGATCGTATTTTCTTTCTCAACAGGTCTCTGAGATCTGGAATAAATATTTGAATGATCACTATCAAGTCCTCTCACAGGCTCGCATCCAACAAATAGATTTACTGGGCAAACGATTTGAGGCTGACACCGGCTTGGGTAAGTGGCAGTTCATCCTGGGAAGCAGAGCAGTGACTTCATCCCTCCTAATTCACAGGCTTTGCCCTGAAGAGGGAGAACTGTTGTCCCTGTCATGGTACACATTAGTGCCATCTTCCTTGTATTGTTGATGGAGAAACTGAGACAGAGGATTGAAGAGATTTTAGCAGAATTCAGATCCCCAGCATCATGAACACAGCTTTTTAGGGAGTTAATAAAGGACAGATTTGGAAGAAAAAGGCCCTGTTAGAGCATACTGTGATTTCTGTAGAGCATCCATTTCTTATGTGTTATTCCTCTATGGTACATAATCCAAAGTAGACTTGTCGCAAAAGTCACATTGCTCAATTGTTCTGGTGCCTTATCCTCTTCCATTTCTGGACAGTGAGCTTCTCAGTGGCAGCACTGCATCTGATTCATTTCTCCATCCCCAGGCTCAGTCAAGGTCTGAGTGTTGAGTAGCACTGTACAGCATTCCCTCTGAGATAATAAAAAGACAGAGGATCTAGTTTGTGCTCAAAAAAGACATACAGTGTAGTTAGTGAGGCAGAACCTATGTGAATTACCACAAGAAAATTTCTATGAGTACAAATTATATTTCAAGAGAAGCCTCAGAATGAGGTGAGGATGATGTTGAAGAGGAAAGACTTCTTACAGGAGATGTTTTGAGCCAAGGCTTAAAATATTAATAACTTTATTGAGTTTTCATTATAAAAGTGGTTCATGTTAAAGCTTGGAAATCATAGATAACTAAAAATAGTCAATCTTAACATTATGGTGTATATCCCTTCTGTCTTCTTCTCTAAGCTTAACATAGCACGTCCTCAACGTCGTTGGTAGTTCTTGGAAACTGAATTTAAGCGAAATGACGTATAACGATACCAATTTTACCATAGGCTTATTGACATAAACAGGAGTTAAATTTCTAAGGTATATTTCTGGTAACAAAAAGATCACCAAACTTCTAAATAAGGACTGAAAGCACTTCTAATATTAAACATTGAAGTAAATGTAAGCTATACATATATTTAAGAAATATTAATAAAAACAGATAAGATAATTCTTTTCCAACCTGCTTATTCCAATTCAGGGTCGCAGGTGACTGAAGCCTATCCTAGCAGCTCAGGGCAACAGGTGGGCACCCACTGCAGACAGGACACCCTTCCATTGCAGGGCCACTCACACCCCACACTCATTCAGACTGGGACAATTTAAACACGCCATTCACCTAATGTGCACATCTTTGGGATATGGGAGGAAAAACAGAGGACCAGGAGAAAACCTATGCAGATATGGGAGCACGTGCAAACTCTACACAGACAGTGGCCCCAGCTAGGAATCGATTTTTTCTTTCCTCATCAACGATATAATGAAATGATGTTGAACAAAATAAAGTTATTCAAAGAATTACTGAACTTAAAAAGTACTTTTAAGTATCTGGCCCATAATAACTCATAATAAGTCAATACATGGTAACAAAAGTAGAACCAAAAACTGCTGGGGAAAATTGTAAACAGCTTCCTTGGAGGAAGCAGAAAGGCTATTGCTTAAGCATCTTTGTATTTGGGGGAGAAGAATTAAGGTGCTGCAAGAAGCCCCCGCTCCCTCCTCTTGCTATAGAGTGGAAGCTGAGTTGGGCCCAGGGAATCCCGCTATGAAAAATCCACTGTATTTGAGAGCCTTAAGAGCTAATTCAGGACTCTGAACGAGAGAAACCTTAGCAACCTTGGGGCCTGCAGGAATGAGCATTTTCTTAGGTTACTCTGATAATGACATGCTGGGCAAAGCTAGGGAGCTGCCCGAAACTGTAGCTTCCTGCTCTGCACATGGCAGCAGCCCTCCAGCTGAAAAACTTGCTGCGGTTTGTGCTGCCTCCCCACTCCCTGCTCCCTGCCATGTCCCTGTGAGGAGGCTTCAGGAGGCCAGGTGCCCTCACAGCTCAGTGCTTATAGAGGAGAGTAGACGCAGCTGCCCTCCGCCCACTGCCAGCCTGTTTCTTCTTTCCTCTGTTTCCACTGCAGATGAAGCCCAGGAAGCAGAAGCCATTCGGATCCTGACTTCAGTCTTGAACATTCGAGAATCCACATCTGACAAAGCCCCCCGAAAAACTATCTTTGTTCTGAAAATCCTGGTCATGCTTTACTACCTGATGATGAATTATTCAAAGGCAAGTTTCCCTAGAAAAGCAGCATGTCTAAAATGGAGGTAGAAATTCCTTTAGTTGAATTCAGCTGTGTATTGCCCAGTTGCCCTTGAGTAAGCCCTCACTCCAAAAAAATCCAGGTGCTTATGACATTTTCTGTTGAGTCCTGCCTGTATAATGGAAACTGGATTGCTTTCTTCCCTCACGGTGGCTTTCAAAGGGTTGCATCGGTAAACTGAGGCTGGGGCAGTGCTAGAAAGCCTGCAGGGCAGGAGGGCTCTGGGGAGTCCTTGGAGGAATGGAGGAGTAGCTCTAATTACACTCAGTGTGTTCCCTATTGCTGGAGGGATCCAGGCAGAAATGGATCACCATGAAATAATTTAAAAGGTAATCATTTTTGAGTGGATACTACATGTCAGTCATTAGCCTTTACATGAATTATCGTATTTAATTCTCATACCAACCTTATAAAGTAGCTGTTTTATTATTCCCACTTAACAGGTAAGGAAACTGAGGCACAGAGAGGGTCTATTATTTGCCCAATTTCTTACAGACGATAAGTGGCAAATCTCAGGTTTATTGATTTATTGATTAACTGATTCATTCATTCATTCATTCAAATATTTATTGAGCACATGACATTTGCTATTCTAGGGACTGGAGATACAGTGGTGAACTACCAGATAAGTTCCCTATCTCCATGGGACTTAGGTTTTTTGGAGGAGGGGAACTCACGGTAAACAAATAAACATATAAATGTGTAATAGAATTTCAGATAGCAAAAAGTGCTACAGGGAAAAATGAAGCAAGCAAGGAGAGAGGGAGGGAGGGCTGGTTGGAAAATTTCAGATTCATTTTCCCTCTCCCTTCTTCCCTTCCTTTCTTCAACAAACTTTTACCAAACACCTGTGTACCGGTAGCTCCTGGAGGAGCTCACAGTCAAAGGGTCATGATAGAGGTGACAGCAAAGCCCAAGACATGTAGGAGCACAAAGGAGGGTCACTAACTCTATCTGGGGTAGGGGTAAGAGTGGTTAGAGAACAGGGCAACATTTCCATTGAATTTCCAAGTTTACATTGGGAAAAAGCCTCCCTTCTATAGTTGTGTCCAGTTCTCCACTGTATACTCAAGGAAGTCATTACTCCAAGGTGCATTAAAGATGTTAGATCTGTGAGAGGTTCTTAGAAAAAAGGGACACATACATCTGTCCACTCAAGATTGGCTCATTTCCTTCAGGTCTTAATTCAGTTTTCATTGAAGCTTTTCTTGACCCCCTCTCTAAAACTGTAAAACCCACTACCACCACTGATACTTCCTATCCTTGTTTCCTGCCTTTTTTTTTCCTTAGCATGTATCACTAAGACATGATTGTGTTTTACTTATTTGTCTTGTTTGTTGCCTCTCTCCTCTACTGTATTGTAAGTTCCACAGGGGCAGAAATTTCAGCCTGTAGTCACAGTACATGGAACACAGTAACCATTCAATAAATATTTATAGGAAGAAAGAAGAAGGGATGGAAGGTGGGAGGGAGGGAAGAGAAAGCCAGAGTCTGTGCCAAAATGTCCTGTGAAGCCTCTGTCCAAGTCAAGACTCTAGGCTACATGGCCCCCAGGATGACAATTTACTTCCGTTACCTATCATCTCTGTGCCTCCCAATGTTGGTTCGAAGGGCCCTGATTAAGATCCTACAAAGACCTCACTTTGCTAAGAAGGTGTACTTAGTCTGTTAAGCCAAGTGGGTTTTTTTCTGGTGCCCCCTGTCCCACCCAACACATGTGTGGCTAACCGTAGGGACCCTAGTGGGTGTCCACAAGTTTCTGACAAGACCTTAGTGGCGGTGTGAGAAGCTAATGGGTCTTTTCCTGTATTTCTGGGATTGAGCACCAATGGGGCTTCCCAATGTAATGCTTTCCTGTGACAACTTCCTTTTGTCACTACAATTTTATTCCAGGCACAAGAATATGCCATGAGAGCCTTCAATCTAGCCAAAGAACAACAGCTCAGTGACCATGAACAAAACACCATTCAAGAATTACTCAATCTCATCTTGGCTGAAGAAGGTTATCCCATTATTTAGTGACCCATGAATTCTGCGTCAGGGCCTATGCAAGGGACTGTTGAATGTCTTATATATTCCAGGCTTGCACAACTGCTCTGAGGTACTACAAATTGCTGAAGTTCTCACCTCTTCCCCTGTGATTGCACACATAGTTGTGTGTTTTTATTCTTGCACAGAATATGTGAGGGAATAGAGAGCTTGAGGCATAAAATCAGTAAAACCTGTTTATCATGACCTTTGCACTTGGTTTATATAACTTTGTATGACAGTAATGTGCTGTCAGCTCACTAATATGGTATTTGTAATTAAACTGCAAATAGTTTGTCATATTTCCCAGAAGTTTCTCAGTACATGTTTCATAGATCTTTGCCAAAAAAGAGGATGGAGATAGAGCTATATTGGAGCAAAGTTTCCCTATTCTACTGGAATTAAGTTAGCATTAATCTGGGGTAGATTGTGATTAAAATATCCATTATAATTTCTAGAGTAATCACTAAGAAGTGGCTAACCGTAGGGACCCTAGTGGGTGTCCACAAGTTTCTGACAAGACCTTAGTGGCGGTGTGAGAAGCTAATGGGTCTTTTCCTGTATTTCTGGGATTGAACACCAATGGGGCTTCCCAATGTAATGCTTTCCTGTGACAACTTCCTTTTGTCACTACAATTTTATTCCAGGCACAAGAATATGCCATGAGAGCCTTCAATCTAGCCAAAGAACAACAGCTCAGTGACCATGAACAAAACACCATTCAAGAATTACTCAATCTCATCTTGGCTGAAGAAGGTTATCCCATTATTTAGTGACCCATGAATTCTGCGTCAGGGCCTATGCAAGGGACTGTTGAATGTCTTATATATTCCAGGCTTGCACAACTGCTCTGAGGTACTACAAATTGCTGAAGTTCTCACCCTCTTCCCCTGTGATTGCACACATAGTTGTGTGTTTTTATTCTTGCACAGAATATGTGAGGGAATAGAGAGCTTGAGGCATAAAATCAGTAAAACCTGTTTATCATGACCTTTGCACTTGGTTTATATAACTTTGTATGACAGTAATGTGCTGTCAGCTCACTAATATAGTATTTGTAATTAAACTGCAAATAGTTTGTCATATTTCCCAGAAGTTTCTCAGTACATGTTTCATAGATCTTTGCCAAAAAAGGGGATGGAGATAGAGCTATATTGGAGCAAAGTTTCCCTATTCTACTGGAATTAAGTTAGCATTAATCTGGGGTAGATTGTGATTAAAATATCCATTATAATTTCTAGAGTAATCACTAAGAAAATTACCACTCTAAGAATAGTTGAAAGTCAACAAAGGAATTAAAATAGTATACTAGGAAAGATACACTTAATGCAAACGAAGACAGTAAAGGAGGAAGAGAGGGACAAAAAGGACATGAGATATGCAGAAAACTAATAACAAAATGCAGACATAAATCATAGATCTCTGCCACAGCAGACCCCTGGACCTTGCAGGGAGCTCAGTATGCATTGGCTGAGATCGTGTTCCAGATTGGTGTCTTTCTCTTCTTAGACAGTGATTTGAAGTGGACGTGAGCCATCTACACTGTAGAAGAAGTACACTGAAAAGGCCCCTGTGATGTAGGGGACAGAGTGCAAGCCTTGGAGTCAGATATGCCTGGGTTCAAATCCAGCTTTTTACTTAATAACTTTGTGACCTTGATCCCCCCCATAACCTCATTCATTATTGTTGTAAGATGGCCCAGATGTGGCCATGGCTGTATCAACTTGTCCCATAGAAGACTGTGGTCATTTAGCATCTCTTTTTTTAATCCAGACCTGCCAAGCAGCCTGCACATTAGCACACTCTGCTTCCTGTGTAGATCTGCACCCAGGGAAAGGATATGCAAGTCAAAGACCTGTTGGAGAGTTTTATGTTCCTCCTTGTAAATTAATTCATTCAGATACACATAATAAAAACAGGTCAGCTGGGCCACCCTGCCCCTACAGGTCTGGGCAAAATCTGCTGGGAACCCCTTTCCATACCTTTGGGCATTCTTCTGCTTTTCTAAGATGCCTACGAAGTCCCAGGGCCTTACTTTTCTACCAGCCATCTCTCCCTCCAGTTTTCAGCTTCAGTTGCATTCTCATTCTCTGCTGCTCTCTTGTAGTTGTTTTCTTATCTCTTTAGGGACACAACCCCTTCTTTTTGATTCCCACTCCTTAGCTAACCTTAATATGAGTTAGATGTATAGTGAAGATTTTGTAGGGTTGGGGGTGAGGAGGAGGATCAATAACTCTTAGCAGATAATTAAAAAATTTATTAGAACGTCTTTATTCTAAAAAAGTCCTTTAAAGTCTATTTCATTAAACTCTAGTGCTCTCCATTGCCATGTTCGTTGCCCCTTTCTCTGTCCCCACTCCATTATCTACTCTCTGTTCTCTCTACCCTTAAATTTTTGTTTATGAATTCTTCCCCATTGAGTATATTTATAAAATTATTGTTTAAATTAAATTGTTTAAATTTATTATTTCTATTGATTGATTCCCCTTTTGATTATGGGCCATATTTTTCTACTTTTCAACATGTCTTAGTAATTTAATTTTCAATCTTTCTGCTTTTCTTTTTCTTTTTTTAATTTTTCCGTAGGTTTATTGGATATTTATTTTCTGGTGTGTGTGTGTGTGTGTGTGTGTGTGTGTGTGTGTGTGTGTGTGTGTGTATTGCCTGTTTATGTCCTTTGCTCAACTTTTTCTTTTTTTAAGTGAGGCAACCCTTGGTTAACCTCACAGATTGCAAGGACCCTGTCAGTTTACAATCTCTTATTTTTTTATTCTTTATACCTACAGCACCTGGTCTTCCTAAGTGGTCTCCCATCCAAGTACTAACCAGGCCTGACCCTGCTTAGCTCCTAAGATCAGATGGGATTGGGCTTGTTCAGGGTAGCATGGCTGTAGACTCCTTCTCCTTTTCTAACACTTGCATATAAGGCTGTAAATTTTTCTCTAAGTACTGCTTTAGATGATCCCACATATTTTAAACTGCAATATTTTAATTGTCATGTTTTC
Organism: Pteropus alecto; assembly: GCF_000325575.1. NCBI lineage: Eukaryota > Metazoa > Chordata > Mammalia > Chiroptera > Pteropodidae > Pteropus > Pteropus alecto. The sequence continues at coordinate 2,160,334 of NW_006429634.1, read as the reverse complement.
TAAATATTTCTTAATTTTGTATGACTCGAGTTATTTAGAGGTATAATTCTTAATTTTTTAAAAAAGATGACTCTAATTACTACTTTGTTGTTGATTTCTAGCTTAAGTATATTGAGGTCATAAAATATGTACAATTTAGACTGTTAGAAGTTGGTTGAGATTTGCTTTATGGCCCAGGATATGGTCAATATTTAGAAATGTTCTGCACAGGTTAGAAAAGAATGAGTTATTGGGCACAGTGTTCTGTATATATCCTTAAGGTCAAACTTGATCATATTTCCAAATCTTGCATATCCTTGCTACATTTTTTGGTTTATATCTGAGAGAGATATATAAAATCCATCCAATATGTAGTTCTATTCATTTTTGCTTTATATATTTTGAGGCTTTGTTATTAGGCAAGTACAAATTCAAATATTATATTTTCCCGGTGAATTAAATCTTTTTATTTTGTATTATGAAGTGATTCTAAAGAGAATAACTTTATCTCTAGTAATGCTTTTGACCATAGAGTCTATTTTGGTCTCATAGTAACATAGTTAAACCTCTTTCCTTTAGGGCTGGATTACTTGTTACTAGCGAAACACCTCTGCTTCAGCATTTACCTCTGCTTTAAAGGGGAAGCTAGGAACTACAATTCCCAGTATCTCTTTCCTTTTATGATTCTCAATTAAATTCAACCAGTGATGGGCAACTGCACAAGATTTGGAAGCTGGATGAGAAGGATCAGCCATTAATCTTTCTGAGAATCACCCACTGTTACTTTCCTGAAAGCAGATTTCCTGTGAAAGCAGCCTGCTGACATTTTGCTCCCTGATCTTTATCACCCAATCATTTCAAAAATTGTGTAAGCTTCCAATTCCCTGTATTAAATAATCTCTTTACTCAAAATGCCTACAGAGGCTTCTGTTTTCTCGACTAAGCCCTGACTAAACACTTGATGTCTCTTCTTGCAACCTTTTACTTTCAAACAATCTGTATCCTTATGTTTTGGATGTATCTTTTATAAAAATAATCAGACATTTTTATATCTGTAATTTTTAAAGAATCATTTAGTCCATTTATATTTTATTTATATGCTATATTTTGGGGGTTAAATTTATGATCTCATTTTGTGCCTTCTATTTGTTCTGCATATTTTATTCCCCTCTTTCTTTCTTTTGGATTGATTATGTATTTTTTCTCATTTCATTTTCTCCCCACTTCTGCTAGGTTATGTACTGTGTTTCCATTCTTTCAATGATTACCCCAGAAATTCAAATATCCATTTCTAACTTCTCAAATTCTGGTTATTTAGGACGTTTACCTGCATCCTGGACATACAAGTTCTTTAAAATCTCTTAACTCCATTTACTTCCCCTTAACTTACATATTATTACTGTTATTTATTTTAAATATAACTTAAACCCACAAGTCATAATTATTATTATTTTATAAAGTCATCACATTCTTTCTTGCTTTTCACACCTTCTATCTGGGCTTATATTACTGATAAATCCTTTAATATTTTCTACAGTGAGGGTTTGTTTATGGTAAATTCTCAGATTTTCCTTCTTTCATTAATCTAAAAATGTTTCATGTTGACCTCATTTTTTTGACTCTTCAATGAAAATGTATTTCGTTTTCATACATGATACAGTGATGCAGGACATAATCTCAATTCCAAAGATCTCTGAAATGTGATTTACTTGACTGAAAAAGGTATACACAGGTTGAAGAGAACCAGGAGCTCTATGGAGATACCGGTACTCACATCTTTCCTAAGCATCTTAATCAGAATTTGTCGGTGTGGAGCTGAGGGATCATCCCTGTAAGGCCTGGCTAAATATTTTCTACTAGCAAGTACGTATGCACTGTTATAAATTATATCATGTTGTCTATGAACTTCTATTTAACAAAAATTCACTTTGAGTTGTTCTGCATTCCCACTATATAACATTTTATCACGACACAGTTACAGACCTGTGTTGTGCCATAGGTCCTCAGGTGACCAAGATCAGAACCAAACTACTCTATCTCCAGTAGGTCCCACTATAGATACATATGATGCAGGTGAGGTGTTCCTATATTCATGTTGGCTCTATGAAATATGCCATCTCTCAAGAGCAACAGGTCGCACAAAATGAACATTTGGCAAAGTAAGTGCTTCAAGAAAGATAATGAAGCATTATTTAAATGACAGGCCATGTTAACATTTTGTTTAATAGAAAAAGTATGTCTTTGCTAATGTTCACCAAGATTGATGACAATGTGATGGAGATAAATATTTATATATGTGCATACACAAACACTGTTTCAATGGTTAATACTTAAACAGAGCAGTTGTTAAAAGCAATAAGCAAGGGTTACTTTTGAGATCAGGATATAAAACCAAGACTATATATTATAAGTATTGTCCCTTGCTTGCAAACCTTTGTAAGATCATAGATCTCTCAGAACATGTTAATGAACAAAAATTTTTTTCAATGGAAAAAGATCATTAAAAGTTTGAAAGTCAAGTTTCACCACAACAAACAAAATTGGATATTGGAAATGAGGAAAATAGCAGACAAAAATTACTACTGGATTTTTTTTCTGGTTCGAGCAAATGGTTGGCATTGTGCACTCAGGTGAGGAGACCCTGGAAGAGGAGCGAGTTTGTGGTGGAGAGATAAGAACATGGATTCAGATTGGGGCATGGGAGGTTTGAGATATTTATGAGACATTTGAGAAGAGATGAAAAGGTAGGCAACTGGACATGCAATCTGACATTAAGAAAAGAAGCCGGGGTTTGAGAGATAAATTGGAGAGTATCATGTAGATGGTAATTAATACTATGGAAATGGAAATACTTGCCTAAGAAAAACAAGAGAGCTTAAGGATATGCCCTGAAACTGAACGGTTAGTGGAGAAGAGATGAACCCAGCAGACATAATTTTAGGTTTATTCAGACTTGTCATACAAAGAATTCCCACATATCTTTCACCCAAATTCTCCAAATGTTAACATTTTACCACAATTGCTTTATCATTTTCTCTTTATGGATACCCATTATTTTGAACCATTCGAAAATAAGTTGCAGACATTTGGTTCCTCTATCCCTCAATATTTAATATGTATTCTCTAAAAACTAGGACATTCTCTTAAATATTCTCATCGGTACAATCAAAACCTGAAAAAATTTTTTAAAAACCCTGAAAATTAACATTGATATGATACTACTGGACTATAAAATACAGACCTTATTCAGATTTTACCAATTGTCTTAATAATGTTCTTTATAGCAAAAGAAAATCCCTGAGCAAGCAGAGCATTTAGTTGCCATGTCCCTTTAGTCAGGGGAGTGCCTTTAGGTGTGACACAATGTGCTGTTATTCAAACGTTCTCTGACTTACGTCAGGAGAAATTCTCTGACTTACGCCACAGTTGTCTAGAATGAAGAAGCCAAGGCCCTTTGGGAGATCTAAAGAGCTATGACTCACTGAAGGAACAGTATGTCAAGGCTGGTGGAAGAGCGATAATCTCAGAAGAAGCCTCTTCCCTGACTTAGGAAATTCCTGCAGTAAAAGATGCAGCTGCAAGAAAAGCAGTGAAGTGGGGACCAGTGTGACAGCCAGGTGGGTGCCAGCAGCATGGAAGCTGTGAAAGTCTCAGAGGAAGACCACGGGACATTGGAAAATAGAAGGGGAAGTTTCATAGGGTTATTCCTCGAGGAGAGGAAATCCCAAGACCCAACAAGTTGGGAAGGTGTTGGTAGCCAGCCTAAAGATCTTTGCTGGTGCCTCTTCAGCACAGTTTCTGCCAGAGCCACAGTCAGGATGATGGGAAGCAATCACCACCCCTTCCAGGTACATCCTGCCCCTGCTACATCGCTGGTCTATGTGCAGCTAAATGCCATTCTTTTTGAGACAACTGGGGGAATTTGAATATGGACTGCTGATGGTATCAAGGAATTATTGTTTATTTTATTATATGCGGTAAAGGCATGAAGAAATATCCTCTTTCTAAAAAGAGATGCATGATGAAGTATGCAGGGAGAAAAGACACAGTGTGTGGGATTTGTTTTAAAATGCTTAAGGAAAAGAAATGGATAGACGAAGTAAAAATGAAAATTTTGATAATTTTAAAATCTGGGAAGTTTACTATTCTACATTTTCGTAGTTTGAAGATATTTATAAAAATAAAAAATAAATATAAGTCACAATCCCCAGGTTTTTTTACAAGTGGTAGAACATAGGAGTATAACCCCAAATCATCCCTGGCTGCAACAAACACACGCTATCTCCATGACTCCCTTACTTTGGCTCCCTACCCTCACAAGCTGAAGAACAGCCTGAGTTCAAGGGTCTCAGGCCTGGTGTTGCCCATAGGTTGTTCCCAAAGGTCTTATCACTGTTTCTCCCAAGAGGTCTTTTGAAATGTCATGCAGACACAAGTCCTCATCGCTCAGCCCGACCTGTCAGAGTTCTCTGGGTGAGTACACAGATTCTTTCAGTTCCCTGGGGCGTTTACTGCACCACACAGCCATTTTTAATGGCTTTCAGCTCTCACTTGCTATTTGAATCTTAATTCACATGTCAGTCCAGGAGAGCATGCCGAGCCAGCCCACGACAAGCTCATACCATCTGCATTAGTATTTTCCTCCATCATCTTGACAGTTGAGAGTTGGCAATATTACAATTCAGACAGCACTCTGTGTTTGAAAGGAAAATTATGGTTTTTCAGAATGCAGCTGGTATGCAAGTGAATAGAAGGAAGTTTCTATGAAGCTTTTTCTTTATTTTATGATATGAAAATAATAAAATGTAGATTCAGCATGTGATTCTTACTTTAAAAGAACAACCAAAGGCACAGAGTTTTGGGGACAAAGGCAAACAAAGCATTCTGTTCCATAGTAATAATTTTAATAAAAAGCAAAAACAGCAAAACAATCATTTATGATTTCTTCTCTGTTTGAGAAGTTAACATTGTTATTGCTGTCAAAACCACTTGGAAATGAGCTCTTTTGGTGCCTAGTTAAGATATATTTTTTACAGCACATTTTCAGTTTGCCAATTAGGCAGGAAAAACAATTCACTTTCCTGGAGCCAAGTTAGTTGAGGTACAGCCCACAGGTGAGACAGAACCTCACAAATCACTCATAAGTTTAAGAGCAAACTAAACAGATTTCTCACATGTGAAAAACAGAGACAAGACAAAACAAGCTGAGAAGCAGTGTTTTCAAGTGCTTTTCTTTTGTTTCAAGTCAGTTCTGCATATTATACCAGGGCACTTGCTTCAGAGAATATATCACACATGCTACCTCCCTGGAACTAAGCTGTTTCAATGTTTACGTGTATCAATTTCTTTCCTTCGCCCAGTGGCAGTGGTGTGCTAATAAATGTTTAACAACCTCAACAACCAGCTATGGCAGGGGCGCAGGAAGGGAGTGGAATTTGGCAAGAAGTGTTTGTTCATCTCTGTGGGGTAAATACTCTCACCATGGCTGATTTCAAGCTACCAATGTGATGATACTGAATGGTGGAGTTGGGAAGAGATGCACACCATTATATAGCATTCCATCATACAAATACAATAGATATCAATAACCTCAAGAGCATAGAAAGCAAAATGTAGTAAAATAATTAGGAAGTGATCAATTTTGAGTATTTATTAACTTATGATTTTAATATACTATATTTAATCATGTTTTATAATTTAATTTTTAATGATGACTGTGTTTAAAAACCAGCTCACGAAATTCCTGAAAATCGAACTCTTGGGCCAGTACAACCTGGCTCCAGCACACCACTGGCACTCTGGGGACCTCCAGGTGGGACTAAACAAATCAGCCACCTGCTTGGTCCTGCCTTCACAAAGATGTTTATTAGTTCTGCAGAGTATTTAGGAGCCCCAGTTCTCCCCTTATAGGAGACCAGTGTTCCTTTAAATAGGAGATTCTGGGAGTCTCACTTAGGACAGGCCTAAGACAGCAGAATTTAGCTGCTTTATTGACTAGTTCCTTCTGATCTCAGGGCTGTCATCCCTGCCAAGTCCAGATGGTGCTGTTGGACTATCAGAGTTTCCTGCACAGCCCCCTGGGCCTACTGCACTCCCTTCACCCTCTGTTTGACAGATTTAATTCAAGTCCCTGGCACCTCCTCCTTCCATTTGATGCAAAGCCAGCAAACCTAATACAGGAAGAGCCAAAGAAACCAGGTGCTAAATCACCCAAGGTCAGGCTGCTCATCAGCTTTCCAGCCTCCCAATTGTTGGAAGCAGCCTTTCTTCCAGGATTTTCCTAAGCCAAATACAACCCCTATATCTTATATTATAGCATCATAGACTCTCAAGGATAGATGGGACTTTCCAATCATTAAGCCTAAACCACAGCATGCTTGAGCAGCCGTCAACCCTCCCCGCCCTCTCCAACATCTCTTTTTCCCAGCTGTAAAGCTGATGTCGGCAGGCTTTTATCCCTTGGCACTGAGCCATGATCCATGGGAAGGAGCTGTTTGATAGCTGACAGTGGAGGAAGCAAGAGGAAAGGAACCTGCTGAAAAGCTAGGCGTGTGGTTAAGGCTTCACATTCAAGATTGTGTTCATCACATTTATAGGTGATGAAACGAAGGTCTTTCAAGATTAAGTGACTTTCCCTAGGTCACAGAAGCTATAAATTAACGTGTCAGTATTCGAACCGGGGCTGTCAAACTTGAACTGGCACCATTTACATTAGTCCATCTTGCCTTCCATAACGTGTGATGACCCTGACAGCTAGTGGTAAATATGGCTTTTGTGATGCCTGGCTAGTATAGTGGGAATGAAAAATGTATCACCTTAAGAGATGGCATTCAAATTCCTTTTGAGGAAGAAGCCATCTTTGTTCAAGATGGTAGAAGGTAAAATCTTGAAGATGGGGAGGAATCAGATTAAGAAAAGGAATGGCTATATTGCTGTTCGTGAGAATATAAATGGGTTTGGTTTGTCTCAGGAAGGGAGACAGGTACCACATGGAGTGGAAGGTGAGTGAATTCCTCTGTAGTACATCAGAAGAACATTTTATGAATGGGCCACTGTGTCTTCATTGCTGCAATGTTTTCCATTTCCTCCCACATCACTGAAGCACACAGGCATGTGTGCACGCATGTGCATACACGCACCGACTCATTTGAATTTTGGTATGTGTAGAAATGGAGGAGGGAACTGAGCTTCATGTCTCAGCTGATATAATACAGGGACGAGACATCACTGTTGCTTAAAATGAGGTAGCAGAAATCTGGAGTCAGCAGTGACTGCCAAGATATAAGTCCCTTAGAAATCGCAGAGATCCAAAGGCCCAGTTTATCAGACTTGTCTGGGTCTCAAGGTACAGGAGGTCCCAAGCTGACATATGGGTTATAATAAGGAAGACTCTGTGCCTAGTGGCTGCAATGGGGATGCACTATGGAACTGGAGTGGGAAGAAACTTAACTTTGTGGCTGATTACAACTAGAACATATGTATCAGTCAGGATTCCCCCTCAGGTGTGCCTCATGGGAGAAATTTGGGACCTTCAAGCCTTTGGTCCTCTGCAGAGGCCCACAGAGGTCTCCACAAACCTAAAACATTTTACAGTGAGGGAATATGAGCCAAATTGGGGCCAAGGAATCCTTCGATCAGCTTGGCAGGGGCCGTCTCCCTCATGTAGCATCACCGATGGCATAAGCTGGGGCTAAATGGTCTTGGTTGGTCTAAAGAAGGCCATGAGCTACCTTGCACCATGGAAATTTCATACAGCCTTTGGGACTCTCATCTGAACACCATCCCAGAGCTAAATTCTTCACAGCTGGCATATCAACACCATGTTGATCCAGTCCAGAGGCTCAGAAATGGAATGAGCAGAGGGTCCAGGATGGCAGGAAGTGCTAGACGTTGTGGAATAGAGCCACCTCTGGAAGTATGCAACACTGAATGAGGAGTCAGATGGCCTGGGTCTTAGCCTTGCTGCTGACTAGCTAAGTGACCTTGGCTTTTGGGATTCAGATCTCTCATCTATAAAATGGGGAACTACACTTGTCTCCAAAGTGCTGCTATTCCTATGGCCTCAAGTCTGGCTGGATAGGTGACTTTTTTAGTGTTTCTTTAGAGCCCCAGAGAACAGGAAACGGCAGAATAAGACTACCAAATGGGGTCTAGATGCCAGCACCAGAACCAGGATAGTGCCTCATGGTGGCATGGGAACCACACTTGGAGAAGGAAATTGAAAGGCTTGAAGGAACGCTTCTATACTCTGCCGTGTGAGTTTTAGAAGAGAGGGCTGCAGAGTCCAACCATAGACCTGGAATGGAAGCATAACAGTTTTAAGAAAGGATTAAAACAGTACATTCCTGAGGTGAATGGGCTTCTAGATAGAGAGATTTTAAAGCCACGATCTCATCTTGAGTCTCAGAGGCAGTCAAAAGCAGCACAAGGCTTTCTATTGGCTATAGCAGAAGATCTAAGAACACTAACTTTAGGAACAGTGACAAAGATGACTGTTGTCAGGGCTCTTTCCCAAAACACCTGCATAGACTGACAGCAAATAGAAGCCTCACCTCCAGGTGCAAAGGAAAGTATCTGGTTGACGTGCCCTATTTTACTGATTTTGAATTCACTCTCTGAAATCACTCCTTAAACCCATCTCAGAGAGCTGTGGCTCTAGGCTTGCCCACATGCTTTCTGGTACATTAACTTCTGGGAGGGCCAGCTATTACTTGGATGATTCTGGAATCTCCAGCTAGCTGCTTCAATCTCCCTGATTTACATTCAGAGTGTACTCAAGACCAGCATTCATCAGAATTTAAAGAAGGGCTGGGGCATATATCTCTCCCATTTCAAAAGAGATGTATGGGAAGCCATGCATCACATTATCTTTACACAGATTAGTTTCAACAGACTCCTACCTCTAATCAATACAGATTCATGATTCTTTCATTAAAACCCACGGAAGAGCCCTGTCTTCCTCCTTCCCACTAGAATTCCAAATGATCCCAATCATCTCTTTCACTGAAAGAGATAATGTCACAAAACTATCCCAGACCTTTCTCCTTCCCTTCCCTCCTCGCCCCATCCCAACTGTCATGGAATCCCCTCTTAGCTGAGAGCAATGAGCTGCAATTGTGACACTAATAGCTTATCATCCACTTATATTGTTGATCAGATCCTAAAGACCTACAGCTCCAAAAGACACAATCTGGCAATCATTCTGGCCATACCTCATCAGCAATCAGACAGATAGCAGGAAGACATTTTTCCCAAGTGCAGAGTTATATATATTCTGAGTGACTGAGCTATTGGCATTCAAGTTTTGACCAGTTTCAAGATGCTACTATTAGATAATGGGAAGACCGTATACAGACACTGTAATTTATGTTACATAAGAAAGACCATTAGTTGGTATTGGAGAGTCAAGGGTTTCAGGTTATATATGATACATCCAGAAGGCTGCTTGAATACACTGAGAGCCTTACTCCTTTTAGGTCGCAAAGCCTGTAAGAAGCTGCATTCCTTTTTAGGGCCCCTACCACTGTTTAGTGTGCTAATGCCAAGAATTCATGGCCTTTTTCTTTAACTCCTTCAGAGGAGGGGTGATGAGAAACTGTTATAAAACCAGATGTGGGAGGCATTCTTCCACTACCTCCCACATAATGAAGTCTCATTAAGGAACTTACTTTAACCTCAAAGCACCCACAAGAGGTAAATAGAATAGGCATCTCTCTTATTTGAAGAATGGAAAAATGGAGGTACAGAGACCATCTGATTATATAAGTTTGATCACCTGTTTAAAGAGAGCCAGGACCTGGATCTGGCTCTCCACCCTATGTTCTTTCCAGCAGGCCTTGTGGGCAGCTATGACGAGTGTGGTCCAGCCACCTGACTGAGGTTCACTCTCTAGCTGCTCTGCTCAGGGTCGGACTCACTAGCATGCTTTTAGATAAAGTGGGAAGACCAAGCTTACACTAAACAGTGAGAATGAGTGAATGCAGCTTCCAGGTCATCACTCGGTTCTGATGTTTACATAGACAGCATCTGGCCAGTTTCAGAAAAAACAGACCTAGAACTACATTCTTCTAAACCTACCCTGAGTGGTAAACATAAGGTACATGTCTTAACCTATATAAAGGTGAAGTATTATTTTCAACTGTACAAGACACATTACTAGTTACAGTTTAGGGGCATGCACCCTATGTTGCACTGCATTGAAACTACAACTGTGTAGTGTGACATCTCCATTACATGGCATTGAACATTATTATCCAATTGTACAACAGTTACTTGGTGAGATCTGATTTAAGCCACAATATTTTAAAAGCCAATTTCTATTTAAATGTGTTGTGAAAAAATTGAAGTTTGACCTTATACACGATTTACATTTACAGTAGAATAAGTACAGTAATTTAAACACCCAAGTGGGTATTGTTGCCTTTAAAGTAGTCATGTCGGGAAGATGTATGTTTAGTTTAGTGAAGCTGACCTTACTCGGAACACTCTAGAACCCTCCTTGGAAATTGTCTACTTGTGAGCTTCCTCGATGTTGTTAAGTCTTTGTCCTTTAAGAGAGATTTGTTTTTTGAGAAATGATTTTTTAAAAAGCCAAATTGCATTAGATGATAAATGCAATAAATAAAATGGGTGATGGAGCTTGAGACTATCTCTGGGAAGGGGTGGTGTAAAACACGAGATCCGACTATAAGGTTGTGAGCCCTCTTTCCTTGCATGGCTTCAGAGATAACTCCAAGGAAGATTTCTTTGTGTTCTTGGCACATGCAACATCACAGCTCAAGAGTGTGGTCTCCTAAGGAAATAACCCTGATTGTGGTAACTCTTGAGTGCATATGTTTTCGCGTATTTGGTTAAAAAAGTAGACTTGCTCATTTCCAGTTGTACTTCGTCTAAGCAGAAATGGAACACTTCCTTTCCATGATTTCTCCCAAGGGAAGGATCATCATTGACTGCTTGAAGAGTTAAAATGAAAAGCACTTGGTGTCATGTCTACATTATCCAACTCCCCCCAAAATGTGCAATGAAGAATTCCTGATACCTGAGTCTCCCCAGTTTTGAAAAGTGGGTAAGGACAGGTCTCTGGAACCTGGATAAGACTAGAATGTCAAGGGAATTGAAGTGTTTCCAATGGCTCTACCTACCTAACAGGCCCATAACACCAACTTATACAAGAAGACTGCCCACAGCTAAGTAGTACACAAAGTTTCAGTAGAGAAGAAGGCGGAAATGATTATCTTCCAGTAACTTTCCATGATAAAAACCCACTGGCTTCTGGCTGACAAGTAAACAGAGTCCATTGAAAACAAAGTCCATGGTGTTCGATTCTAGTGCACGCTTAAAAAATAAAGTGTGTGGCCACTAGCTCATTGAAGTGAATTTCCAGCTGAGGCCAAAGGCAGCAAAGGTGCAAGAGGCTGCTGGGGCTGACGTTAGTAGAAGTGGGTCTGTAAATTCGGAGTGGCAAAGCAATTTGTAGAAAGCCCCAGTTACAGAGCAGGACATTTGCCAACCAGTGAAGTTAAAGAACGTCCACTTTCACTTTCTACAAAGTGCTTCATCGAAAATGCTAATGAGGAAGCTCCCTAGAACACCATATCCTGAGTGTCAGAGAAATATGGTCAAGATGGTGATTGATGGGGAGTAGAGACTGATCCTCGAATCGTGTTCAAACTGTGTATTCTCCAAGCATCACACATACACACTTAATGAAGAGCACATAACTGCAGTCACGTTCCACCTCTTTTGCACACGCCTCCATCCGGTGGTTGCTTTTGAGCACAGTATTTCCAGGAGCCTTTCCGAGTTAATGGGCTCTACTGCTAAAAGCCAGAAGCAGCAGCACAGAGTCAGCGCCTTAAAATCAGCCGTGATATCCAAGTGCTCGCAGCCAACATTGCTCTCAAATCAATGTTGTTCTTGGTGAGTGTTTTTAGATTAGTCTTTGTAAAAACCACAAAGCTAGGCCATTTGCTTAAATCATCGTTAGAAAGAATGCTGAGTGCCCAGATGGGATTTCCAGTTTCTGTGCAAATGAAATCACATTAGTCCAGATTTTACTCACTCAAAACTACTAGGGAAGCAGTAGGATTTGGTTTAAATGCTGCCAAAAAAAAAAAAAAAAAGGCAAGAATTCACTTAAGTTTTAATTCGGAAGCAATCCTGCTGTTGATGTTGTAGCTGGGTTCGGGCAGCGTGGGCGGCGGGGGCCCTGTGGTGCTTGCCGAGGAATCCCGGACCTCGCCCAGTTCAGGCTCACTCTCACTGGAGGTAGACCCACTGTTGATGGTGTAGATGTTCTCTGCAACAACCTGAGCTGAAGCACAGCCATCTGGCTCTATCTTCTCCCTGGGACTAGACAGTCCTGGGAGGACAGCCACCTTCCCAGTCTGCCTACTTGGCAGCAAGGACATGGCATAGTCTGCAATGATCCCACCCACGTCTAAGTTGCATGCCTGGTCGAAGGCGAGGAAACCAACGTTGGCGTTTGCCTCACACACTACAAAGGAGCCATCGTCCATGATGAGGAGATCAATGCCGCAGAAGTCCATGCCCAGTATGTTGGACACCTGAATAGCCAACTGCTTGCCTTGTTCTGTCAGCGGGCACATGACGCCCACGCCACCTGTGGGGAAAGCACAGTGATGTAACAGTGACATAAGACACTAACAAGTCAACGACCCTTCAAGGAGGAGAAGAGAGAATGCTGAGGAAGGGCAGAAGGAGGGCATTTTCTTACTCACAAAAGGTCCGCATGAAAATCAGGACCCTTTGGGAAAACGATATGGTCATTTCTTATCCGTTCTTAAAAATGCTTCTATCCTCTGACCCAGTCATTCTGCCACTAAGGAAATAATCTTATGCAATAGAAAAAAGGGCTTCATGCAGACAGATGTTGACAGCGGAGTTATTTAACATACTGAAAAATCACTGTGCCTGGAACATAGTAGGTACTCGATAAATGTTTGTCAAATGAAAAATTATAAACTAAATATCTCACAATAGAGGAAAACAACATATTTTATAACCATTAATAATAATGCTGAGAGTTTGTGATCCCATGAGAAAATATGAAAGATTAAAGACTACATAATCATAACTATGCAAAAAGATAATATCAGGAAAAAAGGCTGGAAAGAACAAAACCAAAATGTTAACATCAGTTGTTTCAAGATGTTGGGATTAATGATAAAATGTTTTCATTTGATTTTGCTGTATTTTCCAAATTTTCTACTTGGAGAATATATTCCTTTTATAATTAAAAAAAAATTAAGATTATTTTTTAAGAAGAGCAAGATGGAGAGGCTTGTGAGACAAAAGCCTGTGTCAAGGACAGAGTCTGACTGTCTTTACTTGTTAAAAAGCTAAGGCTTCAGATTTAATTGTCTCCCTGGAAAGACTTAAGACTTGTATTCTCAGGTCCAGTAACTCACACCTTTACCTTAACACTGTCCTTTCCTCGTTTATTATATTGTATAAGGAAAAGGCTATAAAAACAGCTCAGCAAGAAAAGTAACATGGATAAATTACAAAACCATGTGGTTCCTTGTTAGAGAATGGATTCTTTAAGGTGAAAAAGACAAAATAGTAACACATAAAGTTCAATAGTGTGGCACTATACACATGATTATAGTGAAAATTAAAGGAGAAAATATGTTAGGTACACAGAACTGTGTCAACCTGAACTTAGAATTTGCCTCTACTGTACCACTTTATCGCAATATCTTACAATGATCTGTTTATGTGTCTTCTCTTTTACTGGACCATAAATTACCCGAGGGCAAGGACTTTCTTATCTACCATAGAGTCCACTTGTGGAAACTGCTCAACCAGTATTAACGAAAGAAGGACGAAATCAGTGTTTCAACCTCTTTCTTAGTCACTAGACTGGGTACTCTCACCTGGCGATTTACGAAATAATAATGATAGGTATTTTTTTCATATTACCAACATACAAATTCAGTTAATGAAGTTGACAATAGCTTTCTGTAATGGGGAAGAGAATTTACATCCTTCCTGAACATCTCCATTCATCAAAACAGAAAACAAACTTTATCAGTGTGTTCATGGGATGGGGTTAGGCATTTGACCCAAAGATAAACTGTACCTTTCTAATAACATCATACATATAAGAAAAACACAATTTTCAATTATAATGTAAAAGCAGAATATGCTCTGTTTCCTGCCATTGCCTTACTTTAGACCTTCACTATTTCTTTTATTTTTTTCTCCCTTTTTAATGCCACCCCCAACTTCCACCCTTGACCTACAGATGCTGCCATCTCCCCTTAAGAACTGGATCTCTGAAGGCAGGGCATCTCCTCCCACGCGTTCTTTGCATGCTTGGCTTGGCAGGGGATGGAGGTATGGGGAGGTATCGGGGAGGTGTGGGGTAGCGGGGGCACAGGGGAACCTGGAGTATGGTCCATTGCTCCACGTGGGGTGCGAACCCAGGACCTTCTGCATGTAAAGCAGAAGTGCTAACCACTACACTATGGAGCCACCCCCAGACCTTTGCTATTTCTTGACTGAGCTCTTAGAGCAGCTGCCAAACTTGTCTCCCTGCCTCCCATCTTATGTCTTCAATCCATCCTCCAACCAGATGTCAGTTTTCCTCAAACATGGATCCTCACATCACTCCCTTGTTTAAACCTGGGTGCTAAATCCTAACACCTACAGGATCGGGGTTCAAACTTCTGTGCTCTGACATCCCTGGCCTGACTCTGTCATAGAGCTTACACCCACCTGTCCCCCTCCTGGACTGCTTGCTGCTAAAAGTAGGGGCCTATTTCTAATTCTTATCTGTGATCCTGGTGCCTAGCAGAGGGTCTGACAAGATAGGAGAAATTGGTACATGTTTACTGAATAGGTCCAAACATCCTAATGAAAAATCCTGCTGGCCTCCCATGACCAACAAATGGACTCTGAGCTTTTATACCTTACCGAGAGAGCAGTTGCTTTGCATCCGTCCATCCGTGGAGCAGCGAAGCATAGAGCCTATAACCTGGCCGCCGACCACCACCACCCGAATATCTTTTCCATGCGACTCCTTCACATACTTCTGGAACAGGTACGGCACATCATGGCGGATCAGATGGCAGATGTCTGAGAGGTGATGTTTATCTCTTGCAAGGAACACAGCTTTTCCTTTAAGAAGAAAGACAAAGTACACAAGAAGTAGTTAGAGAAGCCTCTGGACCCTGTCCTTGCCATTCTGTCTCCCTGTCCCAAACAGTCACCAATTCTTTCTGAATTTGCCTCACTTCAGTCCCTTCCATTTCTCTGACTATCAAATGGCTATTGGGCCTTATTTTCTCTTAATAATGTTGACCCTCTCTTTATCATCACTCTTTCACTCTTTTTCAAAATGAAATAATAATGTATTTAAGAAATACAGAGAAGGGGTCAAAATAAAATCCTAAGGATCTAGTCAATTCACTTCCAAAACAGCATTTCCTATCACCCTGAGGATGCTGATTTTGTAGTGTCCATGTCTCACTCATTTTTTTAAATCCACCGAACCTCATACTGGGCTCGATGCACAAAGCAGTTGTCAATCAATATTTACAGACCATAATTAGCTGAACACACTTTAGAGAAATTCCAAAATAGATGGAGAGAGATCCAAAAGAGGTAACACCACACAACGTGATTTGGCACTGAGAGGTCCATGCAAAATGCTATGGGAGTTCAAAGAGGGAGCCCCTGACAGACATCCTTCCTCCTTTCATTCACTCATTCATTCTTTTATTTAAATTCACTGGGGTGACAAAAAAAATCACTGGGGTTAATAAAATTCTATAGGTTTCAAATGTACAATTCAATAATACATCATTTGCATATTGCATTTGTGTGTTTGCCACCCAAAGTCAAATCTCCTGTCACTCTTCCTCCTTTTAAACATAAGTAACTGATTATTTGGCTATACCTATTCATTCTAAAATAAATGATGTATACTTGTATTAATTTCTTGAGAAAGTATTTCATTTTAACTTCAAATTATTTTCTGCTTGAATCACTTATGCTTTTGGAATTATCTGGCATCTGCTTTCCATTTGCATGTTAGCTAAGAGATCCAATGGGGTTCCTGATAGGTTTGCTCTGCAAATCTGACACGAACATACCCAGGCTGAGCATTCTTGTTTACAAGTATGGGACAAAGAGATGGTTTTCCTAAGATTTGTGTCACCATCTTAAAAGAAGTGGGACCTTTCTGAACTCTTAATAAAAAGAGTGATGGACATCATTCTCTAATGGCATGTAAGACTGGAAACATATCTCTAAAACATGTCTCAATTATTGGACATTTGGCACCAGGAGATCTGGCACCTGGCAACAGATGGCTAGAATTCAGTCGCAGGCACTGGGGGTTCTCTGGATATTAAGTAAGATTTTAAGCAGAGATGGGGGCTAGAGATAGAGACTTATTTCTATGGTTCCTGGCACCAAGGATCTAGCATGGAGCTTAATTTGCAGTTAATAAAAGAGCTACAGTTTTAAGGCAAAGAGTTAAAAAGAGGGGGCAGTGGAGGGCACCAAGATTAGTTAATAATCTACTATGTGCCAATCACTTTTTTTTTTGTTATTTTGTTTACAGTTTAATAGTAGCCATTAGGACAAAGATAGTTATTTTTGCATTACAGATGAGGAAAATATGGGTCCACAAGATTAGTCACTTTCTCAAAGGCATAGGCTATACTAGTCTACTGCCTTCTTTAAATTTATTTCCATATGCTAGAGTCTAATAACTATTGTCACTTTGTTTACTCTCTACCCATTTCCTTAAGAAATGTTACACAAACAATGAATAATCTGAAAATGAAATTAAGGACACAATTCTATTTATATTAGTATCAAAAGGAATAAAAAAATTAGAAATAAATTTAACTGAAGAGGTACAATACTTATACACC
>NW_006429634.1:2125721-2143383 GCF_000325575.1 Pteropus alecto | reverse complement strand
GAAATACTCCTCAAATTGATTTACAGATTTAATATACTCCCTACCAAAATTCCAACTTCCTTTTTTACAGAAATTGACAAGCTAATCTATGGAAATTCATATGGAAATGCAAGGGACCCCTCAAATAGCCAATACAACCTTGAAAATGGACTAAGTTGGAGGACTCACACTTTCCAATTTCAAAACTTATTACAAAGTTACAGTAATCAAGATAATGTGCCCTGTCATAAGGATAGACATAGAGATCAAAGGAATAGAATCGAGAGCCCAGAATAAATCCTCACGCAAAAATCAATTAATTTTTGACAAGAGTTCCAAGAGAATTCAATGGGGGAAGGAACAGTTTCTTTAATAAATGATACTGGGAAAACTGGATATCCCCATGCAAAAGAATAAAGTTGGATTCCTACATCACACTTTATACAAAATTTAACTCAAAATGGATTAAAAACCCAAATATAAGGGCCAAAACTAGAAATCTCTTAGAAGGACATATAGATATAAATCTGTGTGACTTTGGATTAGGCAAGCATAAAATGATATCAAAAGCACAAGTAACCAAAGGGAAAAATAGATTGGATTTCAACACAATCAAAAACTTTTGTGTATCAAAAGGTACTACCAAAAAAGTGAAAAGACAACCTATAGAGTGGGGAAAAAAACATGTTTAAATTATATCTCTGATGAGGGTGTAATAGCCAAAAAATATAGAGAATTCATAAAAAGTCAACAATGAAAAGACAAACAATCCAATTGCAAAATGGGCAAAGGATGTGAATACACATTTCTTCAAAGAAGATATACAAATGGCCAATAAGCAATGAAAAGATGTTCAACATCATTAGTCATTAGGGAAATATATATCAAAACCACAGTAAGATACTACATTACACCCACTAAGATGGCTATAATAAAACAAAATACAAAATACAAAATTAATGAATAAGTAACATAAAAGTTGAGAATGTGGAGAAATTGGAACCTTCATACATTGCTGGTGGGAATGGAAAATGGCATAACTGATGTAGAAAACAGTTTGGCGGTTTCTCTGAAGTTAAATATATAATGAATTACCATAAGACCCAGCAGTCTACTCTTGGGTATATACCCAAAAGAAATGAAAATGTATGTTCACACAAAAACCTGTACGAAAATGTTCAAAATAGCATTATTCATAATAGACACAAAGTGGAAAAAATCCCAAATGTCCATCAACTAATAAATGGATGAACAAAATGTAGTATATCCATACAATGGAATATTACTGAGTCATAAAGAGACAAAGTACTAATATATCCTATAATATGGACGACCCTTGAAAACATTATGCTAAGTCGAACAAGAAAGACATAAAAGGGCACATATTGTATGATTCATGGATATGAAATGCCCAAAATAGGCAAATCCATATAAACATAAAGTAGATTTTAATAATTGTCAGGGACTAGGGGGAAGGGTGATTGAAATTGACCCCTAACAGGTATGGGGTTTTTTTGAAGGGGTGTGTGTCAGGGACTAGGGGGAAGGGTGATTGAAATTGACTCCTAACAGGTATGGGGTTTTTTTGAGGGGGTGTGATGGAAACGCCTTGGATCTGAATACACATTTCTTCAAAGAAGATATACAAATGGCCTTAAAGTTAGATAACATATATGAAGTTAGATAACATATACACAACAGTGAATATGCTAAAGTCCACTGAGTTGTACACTTTAAAATAGTGAATTCTTTGTTATATGAATTATATCTCAATTTT
The DNA here is from genome assembly GCF_000325575.1 of Pteropus alecto. Classification (NCBI taxonomy): domain Eukaryota; kingdom Metazoa; phylum Chordata; class Mammalia; order Chiroptera; family Pteropodidae; genus Pteropus; species Pteropus alecto. The sequence continues at coordinate 2,141,627 of NW_006429634.1, read as the reverse complement.
TAAAATGTTTAAAATGACTATGTCTTCTATTTACATTCTGTTTATTGTCTGTTTTACCTTTCTACAATGTGAGCTCTTTGAGGGCAGGAATTTTGTTTTGTCCCTTTCTGTATCCCCAGAGCCTAGAATAGTACCTGGCACTTTGTAGGCGCTCGATAAATATTAGTTGAATTTTGTTATGTATATTTTACCACAATAAATAAATTTAGTTGGGAGAAGCTGAATTTGAGGACTGTAGTATATCTGAATAGTATTAAGAGCTCCATCTTGCCCCCCGCCCCCTACTCATTTCTCTTGCTCTTCAACAGGACCCCTCTAGGCTCACAAGTTGCTTTGCTCACACCTATTGTTTGTTTGCTCGACTCACTTCCTCCAGTTCAAATTCCACATTTCGACTTAAGTCTCCTTTTCCAATGAAACTTTCCCTGCCTCATGGCAGAGTTGGCCCCACCCTCTGTTTAGCTCAAGCGTGCATCTGGACATGCCTGCCACTGTGGTCACTGCCCTGCAATGCAACCGTCTTTACCCCTTTCATACTGGAGCTCCTTGAGAGTGATCATTGTGCCTAGTCCACTTCTGCTGCACAGTTCCAGCATCTCAAGAATTGTTCCTTATGTGTCCATTTAGGTACCTCCTTTCACTCCAGATGCCCGGAACAATTAAGTATGCCATCTGGGTATCATCACGAGGTACCCACTCACATACTGCAGAAGGACTGCTTTCTGTTGCATCTCTCCTCTCAACACTGACTGAGTCCCTACTATGCACCAAGCATGTAGTAGGTCTTGCAGAGATAAAGATGTGCAGGACCTGGTTCCCACCCCTGAGCAGCTCACAGTTAAGAAGGAGAAAAGGCACAAAACCTGTAACTGTCATAAAGTGTAGTGCTGTGCCAGAGGCAGGAACAAAGTGCTATGAAAACACAGAGGGAAGAGCAATTAACTTTGTCTGGGAGAGAGGGAGGGAGGCCGGGATGTGGAAGGAATAGAAATGACATCTGGAGCTGGCTTTAAAGGACGAGCAGAAGTTCACTAGAGGGCAGAGGAAGATGGCATTCCAGCAAAGGTCCGGCCTCGGCGGTGAAAGAGAAGTAGTCTGGAGTGGATCAGGGAGGGCCGCATGGCCAGAGAAAGTGCAAAGGAAGGTGATGGCTGTCCGTCCAGGGCCTTTAGTGCCAAGATATGGAATATAAACTTTGTTTAATAAGCAACACAGGCTCTTGGGAGGTCTTTTCCAACAAGGGAGTGACGAGAATAGACTGGTTTCAGAAAAATTACTCTTAAAAAAATAACAAAAGTGTATTGGCAGTGGAGTTAGAAAAATCAGAGTCAGGTCAGGGGTCTATTGTCATAGTCCAGGGAAGGGAGTTGAAGGGTCTGATGAAAGCAAGGACAGTGGGGACAGAGAGGAGGGGACAGAGGTAAGGACTGCACAGCGAGCTCCCCAAGGGGAAGCTCCGTTTCTCCAAACAGTGCTTCTGCCATGCCTGATGAGGGTCTTGTCATGGCAAAGCTGCAGCCCTCACGGAAGCCCAGGGGAAGCAGCACTGACCCTGGTGTCCTCGTGTGCTCTTCACCACGACCGGGTAGCCCAGGGGTTCGGCTTCATCAATCATTTTTGAAAAGTCTTCATGCCCACCTGCCAAGAAAAGGTGAAAGTCAGTGAAGGTAAGACTGATGGTCGGGGAATGGTGGACCCAACAGGTATTCTCTGTGGGAATTGTTTCAAGGTCTCATGTCTCTAATTAAAGCAATTCGAACCCATTCAGTCTGATACACATACATTGTGTACCAGTAATACAAAAGATGGGAGCAAAGAGATAAGGAAATCAACATTTATCAAGGACTTCTAGGTGGTAAAGGCTTCACATGCTCTAGTTCATGTAATCCTCATCACAATCCATAGGCAGGGCAAGTGTTTTTCCCCTTAAAATGGCTGCAGCAGGCAGAATTCTAAGACGGCTCCCGAGATTCCTATCCGGCGGTGTACACACGCCGTATAAGCCCCTCTCTTGAGTGTGGAAGGGTGTCCCAAATTGAAATGATCTCTCCCCGACAATCCCTCACCCCCTGCCCACAAATCTGTTTCTCCTCTCCTATGTTTCTAGTCTCAGTGAGCTTTCACATCTGATTGCCCAAGCCAGAAACCAGAGTCCCTCTTGATTCCTCTCCATACTACTCCTATTCCATTAATCATCATGTCCTATTATTTCTATTTCCTTTATAATTCCTGAATCTGTTCACTTATCCTTATACTTACCATGGCCACCTTAATTTACACCATCATTTCTCTTTCGAATTGTTTTAAAAGACTGCTACTACAAATTTTGTCTCTGCTTTGCCTCTGTCTAATTCTTTCTCCACAGTGTAATCAAAGTGATATTCTGAACTTGATCAGGCCACATCCTTCCTTAAAGACCTCCAATAACTTTCTGTTAGTCTCAGGATTAACCCTAATTCTCCTTCGTTTACTGTCTATAGCTTCTGCTTATCTTTCCAGCCTTATATCTTAACTCTATCTCCATTTAGGTTCTACAAACTACTCAAAATATCACCAATTGGTCATGTTCTCTCTTGCCTTTAGGTCTATTTTCTTCTTTCTACTTAGACTTCTCCCCTGCTGCCCTTGCTTTAGCTGGGTAACTTCAGTTTAGCTTAGATATTATTTCTTTTGGGAAGTCTTCCTCAATATTTTCTAAATTCATTAGGATCTCTCCTTTGTATTCCCTTCCCACTTTGCACTGCACTGAACTTGCCTGTTTACTTGCTGTCCTCTGCCTCTGATGAACTGAGAAAGCCTTCAGAGCAGGACTCTTAACTTACTGCTATTGCCTTGTGCCTAGGATGGTGGTTGGCATGTAGCGTGTACCAGATACATATTTAATGAACAAATTACAGAGAGAAAGCAACAAAGGCATTTCAGACAGAAGGAACGACCATGATAAAGACTCAAGGTGCTGGAACAACTAAGATGAATAGCTCCATATTGAAAACCAATAAGATACTTGAGGGCTTCTGGGAAAAGAAAACATAGAGATATAGCTGGTTTGTAAAGATAAACTCCACCCCCATTTCGAAGACACTCACCATAGGAGAAGGTGTCTGGCATGGGGACCCCATGTCCAGCCAGCTCTTGGAATGTCCAGAATTTGTTGATGCAGTTTAAAATGCTCTGTGGGCGGTTGACTAAGCGGCAGCCCAACTTCTCTAGGTGTCGCAGGACCGTGATGTCACTGTCCGATTGCATTGAGGGTGTGGATACCCGAACGAGCACGACATCTGGGAAAGTGGTGAGTGCCTTCTGGTTCAGCTGTAGGCCTATAATTGAAGGACAAAAGTAAACTCTGTGCTTGCTGTTGTCTAGTCCCACCAGAACTGGTTCCAAAAGATTCCTCAAGACTGAACCTAGCAGGAAGATAGCCTTGATGGCACTTGGATATCCTGCTGTAACAAGAAAGCTACAGTCAACCCTATACTCCAAACAAATGGGCAGAGTATGATTATGAAGAAACACAAACGAATGAACAGAGGAAACAAAAAGGTAGCATATCAAGAATAATCCATGTTAGAAGAATCCACAGGAGATAACACAGTCCAGCGTCTTCCTTCCATATAGTACTAGTATTACTCGAAGTATAGTGGCTTAGGAGGCTGGATACTTAATGAAAAGGAAGCACTACAGCTCACTTAAGGAATCCTTACTACTCTTTTATGACTTAACCTTTGAAAGTCTATCTGAAATATTATGTAACCACTTAAATGATTTGGATGGCTATAATGAATGCAAAAATATTAATGTCAAGTGAAAAAAGCAGGATACGAAATTATAAATACAAGTTAGAAAAGGCTAAAAGGAAATATACCAATATTTTAACAGAGAGTAATAGGATTATAGGTGATTATCTATTTTATACTTATCTGTATTTTCCAAAATGTCTCCAAATACACATTAGCTTCAAAACAAAAAGTTTAAAAAAATCAATCTACTAAAAATCAATTCAACATTAAAGAAAACTAGAATGCATCCAAAGACAATTGATTCATATAGCAAAGGGACTTGAACTTGTATTACACTGGAGGAACTAAGAGTATCAGCTTGAAGTGAGGACTCAGAGGAACAGGAGTACAGTCTTCAAGTATCTGCAGGGCGTCCATGAAGAACTATTTGGCTTGTCTTCTATAACACCAAGAGATAAAGCTATTCATGAACATTACTTTGTTTGTTCACTCCTGTATCCCCAGCCCCTAGAACAGTGCCTGGTGCATGAGAGGCACTTGCTGTTTGTTGATATATACAGAAGCTACAGGAAGACAGATTTGGGCTCAAAAAACAGGGACACTTTTCCACTACCTTATGATGGAATGAGCCGAGGCTCACTGGTCACCTGAGGATGGCACAGAAGGAATGTGAGGGTCAGATAAGCTTACAGCAACCTGCTTAGTTAGTCTCTTTCAACCCCGATATCCTCTGATTTGTATTACTGTAAGTAGTTACCTAGGCATCTACGGTGTACCCAGCATCCGGGGATGGAATGTTGCAGACATGAAATAGGATTGGCAGGGTAATGAGAAGTGAGTTCAGGGAATACCTTGGTCTGCTTTAGTGAATCTTAAAGGAGTTTCAAAATGCTCTAAGGAAAGCTTTGAAACACAGTTTCAGAATAACCACACTTCTACTTCATAAGTGATATACTGTACATATAATTCCAAGAAAACAAAAGGTATTTGTGAAATTACTATTTCTCCACTGGGGCATAAATAATATTAATACAAAAACTCTAAGCAAAACAAAACAAAACAAAACAAAACAAAACAGAAGCAAACAAACAAAAACCCCACAAAACTACCGTATGAGTCTAACTTGCAGTTTTCCCTCATCGTAGGGGATATTTTACCAATTTAAAAAAATGGAGTAGTTGTAATCATTAAGATAAATTGTTTTTAGTACTTCTGCTGATGCTGTGAACCCAAGGCACTGGAACATAATTTTCAGGGATCATTTATAAAGAACATTCAAGTTATCCTCACTTCGCCATCAGAAAACAGTATCTCACATATGTCTTTTCCTTTGTCACTTATAGCTTCTGCAGAAAATAATACAAAAGGAGAAAAAGCAAGCCTGAATAGCATACTCAAAATTGACAGAAGAAAGAAAAGTATTCAAGTTGGTGCAAATGGTGAGTAAATACAGAACACTTAGGGAAAAAGCAACAGCCCAGGACAATGAGATAATATATGTAAAAATGCTTTTAAACTACAAAATGCTATACATATGTAAGGCGTTGGCATTATCATTGCACAGACATTCTACTAAGCAAGGTAGGACAATTGATGGAGATTTGTACTACCTGATGAGAAAAATGGCTTTGCAACAGAAAAGTGACCTAGAGAAATGAGAAGCAGCAGAAACGTCTGGCTTTTAAATCCCAACACAAGACCACAGACAAACAGTTACACTTCAAAATGCGAAGAAAAATATTCAATCATTTCTGGAAATACCAACCACAAGTGGACAGAGACAGCTCAGCCTCAACAAGCAGATTCACATAAACCTAGGAAGTCTTACCAGGACTTCATTTCTCTTCTCCAAAGGTAAATCTTAGGGCCTGGCTCATTCCAACTGAAGCCTTTAATAAATGAAGAATGGAATGGGTTAAAGTGTAGCTGAAAAGGCTCTACCAAGCAGTTAGACAGGTGCTGGCTGTCCAGCTCTGTGCAGAGAGGGACGTGACAGGCTAAGGGATATAGTGCACACACAACCAGTTACTTCTCTGCCTACTGACACGGCTCCAGCATTCTTGCTATGGGCAAATTCATTTGGCCTCTATTCATCCCCATTCTCTGCTATCTAAACCTAGTCTAAGTCACCTTTTCTAGAAGTAGTAGACGAGAGGCTGCCACTCACTGTGGCTTCAGCGGAGACAGCAGTTCTACACAGACATGGCCAAGAACAACTTAGATTTAAGGCTGGCCCTTGGCAAACCTGTCAGTGAATTCTGAGACCTTCGACCACTTAAGTAATCTCTCTCCCTCCCTTCCTTAATATCTCTCCTTAGGACAGGATCTGATAAACAATACAGGTTGGACTTTAACCTACAGACTTCAAGCCAAGGGAATGAAGAGCTGATGCAAGACATCAGGGAGAGTAGGGTTCTGCTTGGCTGTCAAGTGAATGGAAGGAAACCCCTCAGCAATGAAAGGCTCATGCCCTCAAACCACAAGGGATTTCATTAGCTTCAGTGTCCTAGTGCTCTTGGCCATCACCTTGACCTAGGAAGAAGGGCAGGGGAAAGGGAGCTGAATTGCTTCGGGGGTATTTGGGGTCTACCAGACTCTGAGATTGGGCTTGAGGTTTACTGTTTAGCTTCGAACTACTTTTTTTTTTTTTTTTTTAACTAAAATGATCACTCTGTTCCCAAACAGGTCAGTAAGACAGTGAAAAAGATCAGACCCTAAACTGGTTAGTACAGTGACCAAAAGCCAACCTAGTCTAAATCGACTTTTTGAAACCACAATATTTTCTCCATATTACTTCTAAAAAGAATAATCTATTTTCATGGGTAATTATGTTCTGATTTCCTTTAAAGCTCTCTACTATTTATAATTAGAAGTATTTTAATGTATTAAAAACAAGATAGAAAAATAAGTCACTTTCCCTAAAGAACTGAGCCTGTTTTTTCTAACCTATATATCAGGCTAAACTAAGTTAATTCTATAAAACTAGACTTCTGTATTTGTATGTACAACAGCAAAGAAATGCACTTTTATAATATATAGAAATAGCTTTAAAAATAATAAAATCTTTATTGGAAAGTAGAGTTCTAAAAATTAAAAACCATTCTCAATCATTCACATCAACAGAAGGAAGCAGCAGCATGAATAATCAAAGGCGTAGTCATTCAGACCTGAATTTGGCTAGCATTTTCATTGAGCACCTGTTGTATTTTAGGTACTTTGCTAAGAACTTTCACATATATTATCTCATTTAAATTAAATGTGTCTTGTAATATGGATCCCTGCAATAGCTCTAACTGTAAAAGTCTTTGCGTTTTCACATAAGCGATGCATAACAGGTCACCACCCTCCCAACCCGCGTACACTCAGCTCTCACTTACGTGCTCACACATATATGTCCTTAGCTTCACAAAAGAAACTGGTTTCTAGGATGCTAGAAAAAACCCTCATGTACAAAGCAAGCAGCAGAAATAGAAAATAGTAGGATGCTGTAGCATGAGAGGAAGCAAGAACCTGTTATGGCGGCTTTTCAAAACATTATATATTAGCAAGATCAGGTAACAACAGTGGCTGGTAGTGAAGCTCTAAAAGTTGTCACAAAGGAATCAATAATATAAATAAAGTAAGTGGATAATCCATAAAGGGTTTCATATTATCTTGCTGTGTTATGAGAAAGATGTATCATCAGAAACAAGATCTGGCTCATCTCACTCTGGTTTTCCCTGGTTTCTTTCTACCCGCCCGTCAGCATTTTCTCATAAGGAAATTACTTTTCTCGTAAGTAAGTTATTTTTATTCTTAACAAGTAGATGCCATCGCCGCTCCTTCTTTCCCTTTTAAAGTTCTTTGTTACAATGCCCAAAGAAATCTCACCCCCACCTCATTAAAACCCACAGTCAGTTATGTGGCCACTTTCTCTTTCTATCAACTGCTATTTTGAGGTTATTTAATTTAATGTAACCTTTACTGAACTGTTGGGATGAGTCAGACACACTATTAAGCAGGAATACAAAGATGAACCATGTAGTCTTTGCCTACCAGGAGCTTTTAGTCTCCTTTCGGAGAAAGATATAGACACAATTTAAATATTCATTCATTCGCTCGCTCAACACACATTGTTTCAGGCATTCATTCAGCCAATATTTACTTAGCACCAACTTAGCCTAGTGTTAGTTTGGGTTTCCCCAGGAGCATTCCCAGAAACAAGGATTCTCGTGCAAAAGGTTTATTACTAGGGTGGTACAATCAGGAAACACCAGTAGGGGAGTAGAGAAGGGAACAAGGCAATAAAGGGTCTTATCAAGTGAGCAACCACCTCAGCAACTGGGGGCTTCATCCTGCTGCACAAGAAATGGCTCGGTGCACGTGCCTCAGTTACCCCACCCAAGGGGCAAGGGATCTAGTGAGCTATGATTTTTATACACCAATTCAGTCTTTGGTTGAGGGCTGCTCCAGGGGCATGGTGTCAAATCCCTGGTTCTTCTGGCTCGCCATGCATGTATGGGTGAAGTAGTTTCCTATGACAGGGAAAAGCCCTCAGACGGATTCAGATGCTGATGGTTAGAAGTGGAGCCCCAGTGCCATCAAATGGGGCAGGGAAGGGCCGATGACAGCTAGGGAACAGGCACCATCTTAAGGGTTAGGGATGGGGGTTGAGATGTGTGAGTGAAACACACAATATCACTTGATTGTAAGAAGGACAGCACATCCCTGTGATTACTGCCATTGATGCTCTGTGCAGAGCACCTGGGTATTAAGAAGAGTTGTCAATCTGGTTTGGACAGGAGGTGGGGAGAAGAGGTGACCTATTATAACGCCACATGAGAAGTGCTCTAGGAGGCATATAGATCAGAATACACTGACAGCAAGGGAGAAGGGAGCAGTTAGGTGATTATTTTAGAGGGAGAATCAAGGAAAGTTTCAGAAAAGAGATGTTGACTCATGGTGCCTCTGAGCTCAGAAGAAATGTGTAAAACTAATAAATGCATAATGCCTACCTCTCAGAAACAAATCGATAGGAACGGCATGGCATCTCATAAGCACTGAGTTCAGGAATATCTCAGGGCTAACTTATTTGCAAAAGCATTTCAAGAAGTTGAGGCGACATGAAATGAAAGGCAATTATGGCAGAGGGGATAAGTACTGGTCTCCAAGTCAGAGACTTGATGAAATTCCTTGCTGTCATTTAACAGCTTGGCAAGACACAAAAATCTCTCTGAGTCTGTTTCCCTTTCTGTAAAATGGAAGGGTCCCAGTTGACAAGATACAAATCTCTCTCGGGGTCTCAGTTTCCTCATCTGTGAAATGGAAGGGTCCCAGAACCTGGAAACCTTCTTCCTTCCCCTCTGCTGGCCCCATCTTAAGGGCTAGAGATGGGGGTTGAGATGTGTGAGCAAAACACACAATATCACTTGATTTTAAGAATCACCTCCCCACCTCACCAACACAATCTTTCTCGTAATCATGAAGACAAATCTCATTAAGCCCTTCATCTCTTTCATATCAGTCACCCAAGATCCCAGTTTCTTAGGCCATTTGACTTCCCTGGACTGTGAAGCCCACCCGGCTCTGACTTTGCCTTTTCTACTCCCACCTTCCACTCCTTCCCATCTCCGCTGTGCCCTCAGGGACCTGATGGGTAGCTAATGCCCCACCCTCAACATTTTTAGTGAGCGTTCCCTTCACCTTGTTTTTCTGAGTCCCAGGGAACCCCAGCTCTCCCCAGTGACAGTGCTTCCCCAACAACCCTCCCTAGTTGTGGCTGTTTTGTCCATCTCGCACCCGGGACTATTAGGCCGAGAGGCAGGAGAGATGTGCTCTTTGGTCCTCATTATGGCTTCCATAATGGCTCCCCTAAAACACCCAGCCTGACTCTCATCAGACTGCCCATCATCTCACTTATGCAAGTCACCTAAGGACCACAGTCACTCCCCTCTGTCCTTGAAGCTTTAGGTCCTAACTCACTGACTCTCCCCTGCTGTCATAGATATTGGTGATTTCAGTATCTGTATGGAGAATTCTTCCAGTGCCCAGACCTCAGTTTCTTGACCTCTTCTCCTCCAAGGATCTTGACCACCACCCACCTCAGCCACCCCTCCCAGTTAAATTCTAGACTTTATGCACTCATCATAATTCCAATCTCCAAACACTGTTTCCTATTTGTTCATCGTGCTCCCTCTAGTACCCTAACTCCAGCCATACTTCAATCCCACCGGCAACTACCATTCATGGATCCCCCATCTTTTCACTGTCCCTCACCCCCTTCACACCCTCACTTCCCCTCTTACCCTATTTAAATTCCATAGACAAGCACCATAACATAAAATCTCAAACCCTTGCATCCGTTTCTTGCTTAGCTAAACCACAACCCTGGTTAGACTGATCCAACTCTCTGCCTACTCTGTGTGCTCTCCTGTGCGGTGGAACCTGTCTGGAGAAAAATACACAAACCTGCTGACTGGTTCCAAAGGCATCTTTATTGCTGCCTGGCAAACATTATATTTTCCTAGTCCATTCACTCTCCCACAACCGTAGACAACTATTTCACAATTTCTCTTCTTGCCTCAAACTTTCACTACTTCCTACCATCTTCTTATACTCATCTTCCTGTTTCAATGAGAAAAACAAGAGCAATCAGAAAAGAACTTCTCCATAAGCTCCCACTATCACATCTACATGCACCTGTGTCATACAGGGTACCTTCTCTCTTATTACAATGGCTGAAGTGTCCTTGCTCCTCACTTAGGCCAACCCCTTGAAATATGCAACAGATCCCAACCCCTCTAGCTCACTTAAGGCACTGCTCCAGCAATTCACCTTTCTCTCCGATATCACCAATTTCTCTCTCCTGTTGGATCACTCACACCAGATACAACATGCTGTTGTTCTCACTTCTGCAAGAAAAGCCTCCTTAACCCATCTTCCCTTTGGACAATGTCTCAGTCGACTCAGGCTGCTATAACAAAGTGCTATAGACTGGGTGGCTTAAACAACAGACATTTACTTCTTATAGTCCTGGAGACTAGAAGTCTGATATCAGGGTGCCAGCATCGTTGGGTTCCGGTAAGAGCCTTCTTCCTGGTTTGCAGACTGTTGACTTCTTACTGTATCCTTACATGGCAGAGAAAGCAAATTCTCTGGTCTCTTCTTCTAAGTGCACTAATCCCATAACCTCATCCTCATGACCTCATCTAAACCTCATTTCCTACAAAAGGACCCATCTCCAAATATCATATTGGTGGTTAGTGTTTCAATATATAAATTTGGGAGGGGACACATTTAAGTCTACGGCAAGCTATGAACACATTTCTCACCTTCCTTTTATAACAAAACTCCTAGACTGGGTATATTCACTGTTTCCACCACTTCACTGAAACTCTTCTGATCAGGGTCACAAAGCAAAACCCACATTACTCAATCCAATGGTCGATTCTTATTCCTCATCTTACTTGCTCTATCAGCAACATTTGACACAGTCTGATCACATCGCCTTCTTGAATATCTTCTGGACTTGACTTCTGGGATACCAGACTCTCTGGGATTTCTTCCTTTCTTTTATTCAGGATTATTTCTTGGTTCCTCCTCTTCTCCGTGACCACTAAACAATGAAGTGCCCCAGAGCTCAGTCCTTGGGCCTCTTCTCTTTTCAATCCATAGTCACTCCCTTGATGGGTTTCAGAAGATGCTCCTACTTTTGATATCTTCAGGCCAAGGCTTTCTCCTGGATCCCAATCAATATGCTAAACTGCCTACTTGGCACTTCCACTTGGATGTTTAATGGGTGTCACAGACAGAGTCCTGATCCCCACCACCTGCCCATACCTACTCCTCTCACACCCTTCCATATGAGGAAATGGCAAACTTTATTCTTCCAGCTGCTCAGGCCAAACATATGGGAGTCCACCTTGACTAGTCTTTCCTTCTCACCCAACATCTGACTTAGTAGGCAAATCCCGACAACCTGGTCTTCAAATTATATCCGAAATCCAGTCACTTTTCACCTCCTCCCCTGAAACCCTTCCAGTCCAACAAATCATCATCCCTCACCTGAATTGTAGCAAAAGCTTCCTAAGTGATCTCCCTGCTTCTGCCCCTGCTGCCATCAGTCTATTTTTAACACCGTGTCTAGAATGACCCTGTGCACATAGGGCAGGTCATGTCACGCCTCTGCTCAAACCCTCAATGGATTCCCAGCTCATCCAGCGTCAAAGTCCTTCCATGACCCACAAGGCCTACATATCTGCTCCTTCTGCACACCCACCCCTCCAACCTCCTCTTCTAGTGCTTGCCTTGCTCCAGCCACACTGGTCTCCTTGCTATTCCCTCTTCCCTAAACTGTCTAGTCCCAGATATCTAAATGCTCTGCTTCTTCATCTCCTTCAGGTTTTTACTTGAACATCACCTGGGTGAGGACCACCCTAGCCACCCTATCTAAAATGGCAAGCCCCTCCTCCACCTCCAGGAACATGCTATCCCCCTTCCCTGTTTATTTTTCCTCCTTAGCCCTTTCCACCAACATACTATATATGTTACTTTTCTTGTTTGTATTCTATCTCCCCCATCTAGCATGTAATCTCCTTGAGAGGCAGGGATTTTGCCACTTTTGTTCTGGTGCCTAGAACAGTATCTTAGACAGTCGATAGATATTTGTTGACCAAATGAATGAATCAAATCATAATAATGAGGGTGAAGACTGAGTCTGTTCTTACTCTCCATTATATCTCCAGTCCCTAGCATGTGCCTGGCACAAAGTAAGTATTAATATTTGTTGAATGAAATAAATGAATAGGATTGTTGTGAAGAATAAGACACCTAGAAGATATTAAAGTATTAATAACAGAGTTAAAGGAATGAAGAACCATTATTCCTGTTATTTCCTTAATGCAAAGTAACTGAAATTTATTACTTTCTCAGAGTGGAGCCTTGAGTTACTTTTTAATAGTGAAGGTTCACATAGAAATAGATTGAGAATTTCAGCTGTGTTATAGGCTTTTATTAAAACAATATAAACTCCAATTATGGTGAAGTCTCTCAGGGAAGGTGGCCAGAGAGGGGCTGGAGTGAGGTGAGGTTCTCACTGATGTACCTAGATGTCAGTGTACTCCTGCTAGTAAGGGGTGTAACAAGGAGGTGTTGAAGATTGGGGATGACATGGACCTCTGTCATGATGGCTATACCCCTTCCACTAGGTGATCCGAACAAATTTGGTGGAAATTTCATGGTAGAAACAACAAACGGTTCAGAAATTTATAAGTAGGGCTTTGAGATCCACTAAGGATCTCAATCTACTGGTTCTAGAACTCTTCCCAACACAAACTACGGTTAGAAATGTACACACAAAATACACACCCAACCCATCCTCAGTCCTTGAGGTCAGCGCACAGATGTAAACGTGGACCCATGGGGTAAAGTGTATCCATTCAGTGCTCCAGTCGATTTGCAAACATTAAACGGTAGATGCTTCCACCCATTCTCTCACCTTTCCAATACTGCTGTATGGTGGTTTATTTGGATTACAGGATGTCAGGCACAGGCCTTTAGCAGAGACTGAGGTTAAAGATCAACCTCTATGCACAAAGGTTAGAATGGTACCCTTTACTGCTAGTGTCTTCTTGCTCAGTAATGGGAGTCCATCCTTTCTCCATGAGGCCTCTGTTGTCTTTTAGAAGGCTGCAATAAGACCATTTCCTCATATAAATTTAATTAGGATTCCCCTTGATTATTACTCATCTGATTACTGCAAAGAACCATGTAAGAGTACCCAGAACACCTTAATTTAAAGAACGTGACTAGAAATTGCCATATGGCTACCACATTTTAGCTCTGAAAGTAAAGGAATGCTGAATCATTCTGATCCTGAGACAAACTATAACACAGCCTCATTTCCAGGTCAGATTCATTTTTTTCTGTCTTGGTATCTGTCCTTGAGTTTGTGACTATACCTGTTTTGGGGGACAGTTAATCATAAAGATCTGTGGGTGGCCAAACAACTTAATTTGCACAAATGACTGTCCTCATATAATGGCTCATTACAAAAACCTTTGCACATCCAATCATGATTCCTCAAACACAGAAGCTAATTACAATAAAAGTCTCATATATTCAAATTAACCTTTAAGGCACTTCACGACATTAACTGAAGACCTACTGTGTACCGTTATGGAACATACATTTGAGGAATCCTCCATCATTTAGAGAAAAAGAGAAGATAAACTATAAATAGATAAATTGTAATAAAATACGATGAATGCTATTTTTAAAGGTATATGCAATGTTTTTTGGCAGCAGATGGAAGAGTGCTTGGGGGCAGGGTAGGGAGTTCAAGAAAGACTTTATAGAGATGAGTGACTTGAGCTAGAAATAAAGGATGAATAAAAGTTTACCATGTGAGAGGGAGCTGGACAAGATGGGCATCTCAGGCAGAGGGAATTTCAGTGCAAGGGGCAGGGTGAAGTCAGTGTAGGTTGATGTATGGAGTGGAGTGGAAACAAATTCTGGTTCTGCTGAAACCAGAATTACTGAGTATTGGTCCTTACTGGCAGGCCAGACACTCTTATTGATGTTTATAAGAGTTAATATGTAAAAAGAACCTAGACCTCATGTGCCTAGAGCATAATAAACAGTACATATATTTTGCTTTAACTATTATTATGTGCATTTTGGTGCCATATTCACTACCATCTTATTCTGAGGTTGAGAATAATTCATAAATTTTTGTTGAATGAATGAATGAATGAAGAACTTGTGTTTTCTAAGAAGGAAATGGAGATGGATATGATGCTCTTAATGCTACATCCAGCAAAAAGGTGAAGGGCAAGTGTTTTTTTACAGGATTGCTTCAGTCACCTGAAGGTCATTCCACTTTTCCCAGTAGTCTCCTCATCCGAATCTGTGCTGGGGAGGTAGATCACTGGGTTAAAAATAATAATCATAAAACTTTGCATTTCCATAGCATTTTCAGTTTACTTGTATTATCTCTAAAATAACTACAGTCTTTAAATCCAAAATTTTCTGATCTGAATCCAATTTCCAGATACAAACTGAAATTCTTATCTCTGGATCTGGGCTCCCAGCAATCTCCACAGAGCAACTCAGAAAAGAATTTAAGCAACTGCTTGAAGCACTGCCCATACCTGTCCCAAACTGACTTCTTCATCTACTCCTTCACCAATCTTAAGAAGAAACAGAAAGGAAGGAAGGTATGAAGACTGTAAAGGTGGTACCTTTACTTGCTAAACATAAAATTACTTTGCAAAGTCACTGTCTAGCTTCAATTTAATTCAATTCAGTTCAATTCCATATCTACTGAGAAAGGCACTATAGGTTGCAGATGTCCCAAAGCATACTTATTCCACATCACTGGGCTGGGAATTAGGGCATCAGGTTTTTAACTGTGGGTTTGCTGCTAACTAGCTGGATGGCACTGAGGCAAGTCACTTAATCTCTTTGAGCATCAGGTTCTTCTTATTTAAAATGAAGGGGTTAGGATGGATGATCTCAGAGTCCTTCCCAGATCTCGCATTCTATAATTCTCAAATGGGAAACAGTATTGATATCATTATAACTATCTATTTCTGTATTTCAAAGTCAGTAAATTCTAGAGATTTATTTTTTCAGGGGCATATTCTAGCTTAGCAAATTGCCAAGGGTTTTCTATAGTTTGACTACAGAAGAAATTGGGAAATAGAGCCCACAATCTTTATTCATTCAAAAATATTTGAGTGCCTATTATGTACAAGGAGCTATTCTAGTCACTATTACAGCACTGAACAAAATAAACGAGCTCACTCTTCTCAGGGAACTTCCCTATGCTTTAATTCACCTCGCAACAAATAAATCTTTTGACTGCTTTCAGTGGCAGAAACAACGATCTATTAGGTTTATTTTGTGTGCTGTCATATGTATGTGGCTATCTGTGAATTAGCAAAAAATTTAAAAAAATGCATCAAAAAATAACGTTTTTCAATTTCTCCATTGACCAGACAAATAACTATGTAGATTTTTTGGTAGTTTAAAAATAAGTAACTCCTGGCTCATGAATTGACAGATACATTCACACATGAATTCAGTAAAATTTTAGACACTAAACAAAAGGGTTTAAATGTTTCCTGCTGCACTAAAATTTAATTTTCTTTTTCTGAGGCAGACTCTTTAAAATGGGGTTAGATACAAA
>NW_006429634.1:2123872-2125700 GCF_000325575.1 Pteropus alecto | reverse complement strand
ATGGGTCTCCAACAGGAATATAATGTGAAATTTTGCTTAGTATATCTCAAAAAAGTCATCTTTGTAAGCTGTAAAAAAAGTAAATAAAATGAAGAGCAAACAAACTGACCCTGGGGCTGGAAAGATGTCTACGCTAGATCTAGATCTAGATCTGTAAAACATAACATTATCCCATTTAAGTATGGTACTGAAACACAGAATTTTAGAGATGGAGGAACATTAGCCCTTGGTTTTATAAACGAGAAACCTGAGACTCAAAGACACAAAGTGACTTGGCCAAGGCAAAGCCAAGATACTTGTTAGCAGCCAAGCTGTAATAAGAATCCAAGTCTGCAGATTCCCTGTTCAGGAATTTAGTTCTGCATTAACTGAGAGTTTTAGCAAGTCAAGGATAGAGATGGTACCCTTGCGGTTGACAGATGCTGTTTTAGACTAAATGTAAGACACCTAATGTTTGTAGTGCATTTCTCCAATAGGCTATATAATCTTATATCACTTATGAAGGGTTTAGATAAATTTTTGGATGAAACATCCACAACAGATACATTCCACTTAGAAACAGGTCATACTCAAAATCTCATTTGTAAGTAGCCTGTTCAGAACTTGGAATACCTTTCCCTCATCAAAGAGAAGTAACAAATTACAAGCTTACTAAAGCAGATATGGTTGAAATAATATGAAACACCCTGAATTGGGCCCAGACCCCTCCCCCAGGAGTGGCTGGATATCTCCAGCAGAGGCTGCAAGTCAGGGAGAATTTCCTAAACCGTGGATTCCTAAGTCAGAGAGTGCTTCTATTAAGAATAATTTAAAATATCTAAAGACATAATTAACCTTTGGAAGTAAGGGTCACAGATAATAACCATGCCTCACCCCAAAAAGTCTCTTAGACATAGCAGTGGAGAAATAAGTGAGGTCAGAATGGTCTGTACCTGAAATCTTGGCATTTTTGGAATCAGAATTCAACAATTTTAGGGGCAGAGGATGAGTATAAAGAAAACCCATCAAGGGTCTATTCTCCCATTTCACTCTCAAGAGGTGACTCCAGTCTTTCTCCGATGTCTCCCCATATGTAGGTTCCTAGTTTGGGAATGATATTCTAGGTAGTGCACTACTGATGCTTACGCACCGGGAAAACTTTTAAAAACACTCATCGTAATGGCAATTTTTTGTAAATTTAACGTGGGTTTCTATAAATTTAAACTGACAGAGTATCGATGCAAGCAGAATTTGCAAATTTGGGGTTAGCAGTTTGATTTTCCTCGGACCTCCAGGCGGCTTCAGGTAAATTCCAGTTCCTCCTAAAACAAAGTCCCCTAAGTAAATTAACTCCTATTCTGAAATCTTGGCCTCAGGGCAGATGGTGGTGATCAAAGGAAGCTCTCAAGGTTAGGGGCTTTCTCCAACCCAAGAGGTCTCGCGGGGGAAAGTGGCTGGTTTGGGGGGCCCGAACGAGACTTGGCAGGGGGAGGCCCGGGGGCGCGCGCCCACCAGCCTGTTCTCGGGGACCCCGGCGCGCTCCCCCGCCCTCCCAGGGCCCTTCTCGCTCACCGAGGTGGCCGCCGACTACGGTGACGGCGATCTGGTCCATGAGCACCGCCCGGAAGCGCACGTCCTGCTCGGAGCAGCGCTGCCGGAGGGCGCGCAGGATCTGCACCTGCGGGTAGTCCTCACGGATGCGCCGGTCCGTCAGGAACCAGAGCTGGGAGCACATGGCGGCCAGGACGGCGGCGCCCGGCGCGGGCCCCCGGGGCTCCCCGGACCACTGGCTCTGGCAGGCGGGCGAGCGCGCGCCGCGGCTCCGCTCCCGCCGGTGCGCCAGGCGCCT
>NW_006429634.1:2116582-2123640 GCF_000325575.1 Pteropus alecto | reverse complement strand
TGGCGTGCTGGCCGGGGTGGGGCGGCGGGAGCGGGAGGGGCCGGGGCGGCGGCCGGTGGGGTGGAGGGGTGTCCAGGCTGACCCGCCAGTGGTGAGCAGCAGGCAGCGGGATGCGTCCCAAAGGCGGTCGCGAGCATCGGGGCCGGGGTCACCGGTGGCCCCCTACAGAGCCTGGGCAAGGCCTCAGGGACGTCCCAAGGGGGACTCCGGAGCCTGGCGAAGGTCACCTGGCTAGGCCCCGGTTAGACCCTGGCCTTGGAACCTCTGCCCAAATTCTGGTCTGGAGCTGGAGATGAGGGTTGTGGGGAGTTGGATTTTAGCCGTCTCGATTTAGGTAGTTAGTTAGAAGGTACATTGCTCAGGGGCTCAGATTTCCTTACACTGTACACCTTCTAGTTTGCAGCGGTTCTGGGCCTGTAGAACCTCAGCATGATGAAAACGGATCTAAGACTCCTTTGAGTCAGATAGACCAGTGGCTGGTCTTCCTTCCCCCTCAGGCCATAAAACCGAGTCATCTTTAAACACCATCCTTGATCCTAGCCAATTGTAGATTCTGCAAACAACAATGTTTGAAGCCAGATTTTCCATTTTAAATAACTGCAATACTGAAGTTAGCCATCTTTGGTGATTGCATTTGCTCTTTCAACTCATTAAGATATGTCCTTTTTATTTTTGGTTTAGAGAATCAAGGGCAATTTCAAGACAAGCCCAGTAATGACAACTTAGAAATAGGGTAAGATGTCTCAAGTAAATACCACCCTGCCTCAATATATTTTCGTAAAGTAACAGTAACCTAGTGTCCTATGGATTAGTAACTTTCAAAACTCTCTGCTAACATATCAATTTGGACACTAGAGAGTCTATCTATGGACCATTTCCTGGACATGCCATGGTGTATATTTTCTTGACCCTAATGCTTCCTACTGGGCTTCTGTAGTATCATACATAGGACGTCTATAAGATGATCAGAACCATAATTTCCTGGAACAACAATTTGTATGTAAGAGTCAGTAAATTTAGAAGTTGCTTATAACCCATTTTCATAGTCATCTACGCAGGCTAGAATGTTTAAGTCATGTTCAAATGGCTACCAAGATCCCCAAAACCCAGGCTTGAGGAGATCAGGACCTGAGGATCCAGATGTTATAATCACTTCCTCACCATCTGCTCTTCCTCTCTAGGAAGCTGCTACCACCCCTGATCTCTCTTTTCTAGGAAGGTGATAAGCGAGGAGGTGAGACAATGACATAGTTAAGAGGGTAATGTTTTGTTATAGTACCCAAATTCCTCAAGCACAGAGGTACTATCCCAGGCATAGAATTATTTTCTAAAATGTATTACTTTATGTAATATTTCTCCATAGATGACTTCCAAATTCAAATTTAACCCTGACATCTTTTGAGCTTCACCAATATAAAATGATGCTGTCCTGCTCAATGTCCCTAAAGCTAAACTCATTCTTTTTTCCTCCATTCATATGTCTTAAACAATAAGGAAAACGTATTATCTCATGTAACAAGAAATCTAAGGGGAGGTCAACTTTAGAGGCAGTTCATTTAACAGCTCAATAACATTATCAGGGACCCACGTTCTTTCCATCTTTTCACTCTGACATCCTTAGGCCAGTGCTCCTCATAGTTAAAAATGTCTGCCACAATTCTTGCTGACACATGCATACACCCATTGTCCAGCAGAAGTGGAGAGACTGTTTCTTCCCATGTGTCTCTTTTTATTAGCAAGGAAATCTTGTCTCACGAGCCCTCAAGCAAACTTTCCACACTCTCCCATATCTAAAGTAGTCACCAGGAAGGAGTAAGAAACCATCATAAATGGCTTAATTATGATTCACTCCCTGTGGCTGAAAATTAGGATCCCTCCTCAAAATGCATGTAGAGTTAGGTGAATACCTAGGCAAAATCGGAGTTCTCTTAGGCGGAATGAAGGGAGAATAGTTATTGAGAGGGCAAACAATGGTGTTTGATTCAGATGGTGATAAAGTAAATATATCAGTCAGAGTAAGCTAGTTGAGCTGCAGTAACAAGTGATTCTAAAGTGGTTTATAACAAAGTTTTATTTCTCAAAATACCATACATGTTCATTGAAGGTATGCTTGGCTGTATTCTAGGTTGTCTTTATGCTGGGACCCAAGATGATAGAGCAACCTTTATCTAGAACAATATTGGTCTCGTGGAAGAGAAGTAGTGGTTATGATGAATCACACACTGGCCTGGAACCTATACATGTTAAGTCATTCATGGTCACATATTCCTGGTCAGAACAAGATTACCTGGCCAAGTCTGACATCAGTGGGGTAGGGAATTATAATCCTTCCCCAGGAAGGGCAGCAGAAATTTATGAAATGTTATGACCAACAATATAGTCTACCACAACTGAGGACCAGAAATAGCCAAATCCTGCTCTACTGATCATCTCTTCTCTCCCTAGGGTTCCCAAGGGAACTATACACAAGAAAGAAATTGGAATAGAAACTAAAGGATCATTTTATTCATAGCTGCACTAGCACTCAATAACTTCTTGACCAGAACTCTGTCAGAAGACTGAGTTGAATCACATGGCTTAGGTTTAAGGCTGAAGTGAAGCTTTATTATTTCCTGCTCCCCCTCTGCCCTCTTAATTTTAGGACTAGCACACATAGGCAGAAAGATCAAGTTTGCAAAGCAGACCAGCTTTACTCATCTAGTTGTGTCCTGAATGGAGACTGGGCAGAACCTACTCAGAAGGCAATGGGGAGCAAAAGCAGCACATATGTGACCTTTCAACTACTGTTGACCCCAACCACCAGTAAAATGTGGACTAATGAATGTCTTGGGCTCTAACCAATCAAATGAACAACTTCTTCCTTCTAAAGGCAGTCAGTAAGAGGACAGGACAGAAGAGAAGGGAATTCCTTCCTATGCCCCCACATTTTCTCACTTTTGTTCTCAATCCATTAGAAAGAGAGGTAGAAAAGTGCTCTGCCCAACAAATGTATGTGTGTGATCTATATGTCTCCTTATCTGGACCGAAAGCCTCTCAAGATAGAGACCAATGCATTGTGCATCACTGTTTCTACATGTGGTGGGGTAACATATCTACTGTTAATAGTTATGACTGTCATTTCAGAGTCATAATTGCAATTGCACTGACAAAACTGTGATTAATTACAGATTTACTATGTTTTTGTAATCTGGGATTCTGGGGCCATATTTTTGTCTTTCTCCCAAACTTCACTATATATTGGCACAAATGTATGTTGATATGTGAGTCTGAACAGCGGAAAGAAAGTAAAAGTCTTCAGAAATATTACATATGACCTCAAGCAAATGGATATGCTAAGTATATAGAAGATCGAAATTTAATTGGCCTCAATAAATTAGAGAAATGGTCATCAAAAGCAGGTTAAAATGCACCAGAATAAATAGAAAGTAGTAAATTTAAGGAGCAAAAGAAGCCTCACATACACATAGGTTCAAGAGAGAAAAACTGGTCATGCAGAAATATGGCCAAGAAAGACCTAGAAGGTGTGGCAAACCAATAACAGAATGAACAGAAAAATTGCAGATATATTAACAGAAGCCTATGAGGCCAAATTCATCTTTATAATCCTTAGGATCTAGCACACAATAGATATTGATAAATATTTGTTGAAAAAATAGTGCGACTTTACCTTCGGTCAGATTGTCCCTACTGTTCCTTTCTTCTGGAAAGCCGTGCATGACCATTTTCTATCTACTTGTCAAGTCCCAACTCAAGGCTTGTAAAAAAACAAAACAAAACAAAACAAAAAGACCCAACTCAAATACAACTTCTTCCATGTTGCCTTCCCTAAAATTTATGCTATTCTAAACTAGAAGAAAGCTCTCCGTTTCTGAATCCTCATTAGCAATTAATAACCGCTAGCAATTATTATGCCAATAATGGGCACTCAGTAATTATCGGATGAATGGTAACTCAGATTATGGCACTCCAGTATATATCATTTTAAAATTATAGAATTAATGACTAAAGAACGTATCTGAAATTCTCGAATTATTAATCGCTGGTACCAATTCTCGCTTTCCTTACTCTGGTTTCTTCTGTTTATGCTATGTGTAATTCAGATATCAGCTTTCCCCTCATCCTCTTATTCAAGCTCATATACTTTCTATCCTCTCATACCAGGGTCTTAGTGAACAAGGCAGAATTTACTGAAAGTGGGTGAGGGGACATGATTTACATTATGTAGACTGCAGCAGTTCATTTGGAAATCCCCCTACAACATGCCTTTTTCCCAAGTACTCTCTCTGATTCTGCCAATGGAGAGCTTTTCCCATCCACTCCCAGCCTCAAGCTTTGCTGCTCTTAACTCCCCCACCAGAGCCTCATGCAGACTCCTCAACCTTTCATTATTCAAAGGAGTGCATTCCATCCCAGTTTCTACTTCCAAACTTGAGTCCCTGATAAATTACCGTGTTTAACAAAACAGAAGTTCTCTCAATTAGAGAACCCATCCTCTTCAGGGAATAGAATGGAATTATAAAGGACTTTTCCTTTTTGCAAACATAATTAACACAAAATGACTAAGTGGGGTTAGTTAATGAAGTCTTCATTGGTAGCTTGTTGGAATCACCTTTCGAAGATGACAATGGACATAGGTTTGTGGGGCAGAGTGCAAGGAAGACAGTTAGATGGTTGCTGGCTGCGGTCCTGCTCTGGATGAACTAGGCTCCCAGAACCAGGTGAAAGTCTATAGTTTTCAAGGGGCGTTTCCTATCTCTCTTGAGACAAAGCTACAGAATTGCTACCTTGCTAATCTGCCACTAAGCTATAATCATTAAAGATGGATGTTTGTTGTCTTAGCCTTTCCTAGTTCCTTAGCCATACCTGACCAAGTCAGAAATTATATTAGACACCTCAACACTATCTTTTCTTTTCTCTTATTTAAGGTACAGGCTATGATGCTAGAACAAAGAGACCCCAAAAGACAGCAACTCAACAAGAAATTTATTTTTTTCTCACTTTATAGCCCAGTAAAATGGATGTCCAGGATGAAGAGGTAGCTCTGCTCCACTTGTTCATCCTGGGACCCACGTTCTTTTCATCTAAGTGTGCCACCTATTCCAGGGTGTGGTCATTGTTGGCATGTTTGAGGCTGACTCTCTTGGCCACATGTGTGTTCCAGACCTCTGGAAGGAGAAAGAGAAGAAAGAGAAAGTTGAGAGCAAGTGGCTTCCTTTTGATGATGTAACATGAACATTATACTCCTGACTTCCACTCACATCTCAAGAACTTGGTCATGTAGTCACATCTACTGCAAGGGAGGTTGGAGAATATATATTCTCCCCAATTGGACAGATATATGCCCAGCTAAAACATAGTGGAGGAGAGAGGGTTTCTATTACCAAAAAGAAGAGGGAAAATGGGGATGGGGATGACGAGCAGTTTCCACCATATCTCCCTATCCCCATGTAGGATAAACTTCTTAACATAAGAGACCCTATAGACCTTTGGATTTCCATCCTAGTAATATCCAATTACTTGAAATGCCCTGAAAATGCTTTTTTGTGTCTCACCTCTGTGATTGTTTATGGTAAACCTTTTCCACATTTCTTTGACTGCTAGAATCAGCTCAAGTAGCACCTTTTCCAAGATGAATTGTAGCTTTCATTCGTAATTGCCAGGTCAAGTAATTGGGCATTCCGCTTCCTATTTGAATGGAAGCACTAACCTGAGATACCTGCTAGTGTACAATCCTGATCCTCTTGCTAGATCTTGTGAATTCCTGCCTCTGGGGAGCCCAAGACCTGTGTTTATTACCCCCTAGGGATTGGCTGCTAACCTAGATCAAGGACATAATTGCCGTTTGCTACCATTGATCTTAGATCCTTCAGCTGCTGGGCTTCACCTGCTATATATCTCTCTGATACTCAGACCAGGTGGATTTCAATCCTGGCTTACTCCTTGTCATGGGATTGACAAATGACCCTTTAGCTAGGTAATTTTCCTCAGTTCTGCTCCTAATGGGCTCTGGCTATTTTCCCCTTACGTCAATGGTTTATCTGTCTAATGCTATATCATGCCTAACATGGAAATGAATTTGCCCATGCTATGGTTAATAAGTACAGTTGGTACCTTCTGTTCGAAGCTAACTGGTCCAAGATGGGAATGGAGTCTCTGCTTTGTGGCATATCACTCACACAAAATGCAATTTGTGTAGACTTTTTTGGATGAAAAAATATATATGTATCTTAGAAACATTAGTATTTGAGTATACAAAACCAATATATTGAGAGGGTTACTTATTTTGCAAATATTCTTTATTTTACAAAAGGACTTACCAGTCAGATCTTAGGAATTAACATCTTTCTCTTTTGATATAACTTTAGCAATTATTCAGTGAGGCAGAATTCCCAGTTCAGATAGGTGATTTGGTCAGACACATAATCTGTCTTTTTATATGTCAAAGAAATGGGTCAGAAGCAAGGAGATTTAACCATAAAAAGTCAGAATTTGATTAAACCAACCAAAGACCTTAGCAATATCCAGGTAACTGAGGGGCAGGTGACTCTAGCATTCTTGATGAGATGAAGACGTATTGGCCATTTGTAAAGAATAGAAGATTCCCAACTCCGAAAAGTCACTTAAGATTTAAAGATAGGTCACATCTTCATAGACCAGGTGCTCAGAACCCTTCCATGTTTCTCTGCCTGTATTAGTCAAAAGTCATTCATTTACAAATAATGGAAATCCAGTTTAAACTAGGGTAAGCAAAAAAGGAATGTATTGGTTCACAATCCTTGGAAGTCTAGGAGTAGACTTCAGTCACAACTTGATCTAGGAACTAAAATACATTTTCCAAATTGGTCTTTCTCACTCTTTCGATCCTTCTCCCCTCTTTTCTCTCTCTTTCTCTTGCTCTCACTCTGTTTCTTTCTATGCATTGATCCAGTTCTCTTCTACAAGAAATACCTTCCTTCACATGGCAGGGAAGACAGTCATATTCTCAGTGCTCTTTATTTGGAAGGCCAGGTGACTTTTACATCTAAGTGAAAAGAAAATTGAAGGAAGATTTGATTTGT